>NW_027267703.1:0-18018 GCF_963676685.1 Mytilus edulis
GTGAATTAAGTAAAACTATTTGTAATCCTGGAAAATAACTACATAATAACATGATGTTGCTGCTTAAAAACAGTACCAATCTTTCCCCTTAGCTTATCAGTTCCTCTTAATGTTCCTCCTGCATGATGGTAAAACCACTCATCTCTCTTCTTTCTAAAGCCTTTAACTATCATAAATAATGGTGAAGTCACTGTCTTCTAAAATCAAAGACCATTCAAAATGGTTGTAACACCACTGATCTCTCATCTTTCTAATGTCATTAATCATCATAAATAATGGCGACGTCACTAACCTCTTGTCTTTCTTATATCATTGACCATTCTAAATGATGAACTCATCATCTTTTTAATGCCATTAACCATCATAAATGATGGTGTAGTTACTGACCTTTTGTCTTCTTAAATCATTGACCATTATAAATGATGGTAAAACCACTCATCTCTCATCTTTCTAATGACATTAACCATCGTAAGTAATGGTAAAGTCACTAACGTCTTGCCTTTCCACTAACCCATTCTAAATGATGGTAAAACCACAAATCTCTCATCTTTTTAGTGTAATTTACCATCATAAATAATGGTAACGTCTTTTCGTATATCAATGGTCGTTCTAAATGGTAGCAAAACCACTTATCTCTCATCTTTATATTGTCATTAACCCTCATTAATAATGGTGAAGTCACTAAATGCTTGTCTTTCTTATATCATTGGTAATTCTAAATGATGGTAAAACCACTCATCTCTTATCTTTCTAATATCATTAACCATCATAATTAATGGTGAAGGCACTGACCTGTTGTCTTTCTTACATTGACCATTCTAACTGGTGGAAAAATACCCACCTCCAACAGTCTAATCTATATAAAATATAACAAACGAGAAACGAGAAATACCTTTGACAACACCAACAAACGACAAACTCTGAACAAGAGGCTCCTGACTTAAGATTAAAGCATAAACACATTCAGCTGTTTAAACGTTTTAACAGGCGCCAAGCTTTACCGTAACCTGTGCACAGTAGTGTAACATTACAACATAAAAACACTCACTATAAAATATCAAATGAAATGGCTTAACTCTATCAAAAACACATTTAAATAATAATACAAAAAAGTAAACATACACTGACCGACATAGATCTCTTATTTCGTTTTCGATATATCCTTCGACAAACATGTTCCAATAGATCGGAATATCAATCAGATTGCATTCAATGTTGTCTTGTTCCTAATATAATTGGCCATTATTATGTTCACAAATTTTTAAAGACCAGAAAGTCAAGTGTTGTTGAATGCGAAATAAGTCCTTTTGCTTGCTTATATTTCGCAAGTGTTCTACTGACAAATACAATATTATTCTTCCTCTTCAATTTCATACTTACCGGCTTTGGCCTTTTTAACTTCTTTGATTCGAGCGTCACTGATGAGTCTTTTGTAGACGAAACGCGGGTCTGACGTACACAATTTTATTCCTGGTATCAATAACGACTATATATTTAGCAATTTTGATAGTATGAAATAAAGTTTGTGGACTTTATGTATAGTTTATATAGCCAACTAATGACGCCAATTGCTCTCCATCTATTCTAGCTTTAAGATACACGTATTTGATAAGTATATGTTGGAATACATGTAGTTCAAATCGGAAAAAAAATATACTCACGATCCGTCTACCAGCGCATTGATGAACAGAAAAAGGTGTTACTGGCGTCAAAGTTATGTGGAGAAGTTTGTTTTCAAAGATGCCATCCGTTTCACTTTTAAAAAGACTGTTGCAAATTGGAAGGATACATTTTGTCTTGTCTTTCATATTTGCTAATGCTTCGTCTTTATGCCCTTTTGAGTTTCTTAGATACATAATGACTATATTCTTTTCCTACTTTGAACGACAAAATTATTTTATATCTTTACCTGTGTGACATCAAACGTGCGATTCTACTTCAGAGTTAATTTTAATCTCACAATGTTGACGACTGTACCCCTATTTTGACATTTTTACCTATTATGTCTGCTTGTTTTGTTCACGCATCGTTGTCAATATAATGGAATTTGATGCAATTGTCATACAAGTGAGAGGTTTAGCTTGCTATAAAACCAGGTTCAATCAAACATTTTCTACAGAAAATGCCTGTACCAAGTCAGGAATATGACAGTTGTTATCCATTTGTTTGATGTGTTTGAGCTTTTGATTTTGCCATTTGATAAGGAACTTTCCGTTTTGAATTCCCTTGTGATTTAACTTTTTGCTAATGTCTATACACTATTCTATGGAGTGGAGTTGGGTAGTTGATACTCCATTTATTCACACGGGCAATAATCAATACATGTGCACATTGTCAACCATTTCTTTTACTAGGACGTCACGTTCTTTAACCATCTAAACCATTTTTACCTTTAAGTAACTATTTGAACACCGATGGATGAAGCGTAAAATTGTGCTTGAAAAAATTATGAATGGATTGAATCAGCTTTTTTTACTGCGGTAATTGTTGCTGTAATTTGAAAGTTGTATTGTATCTATAGTACTGTATATATATATATTTTTAAGTTGTCACAAATCAGTATGAAACATCTAATTATCAAGAAGAGATTATCTATGTTACAACACATTGTCTAAGTTATTGGTTAGTGCAGTAGTCTGTGTCTGCGTAATAGGTTCAGTGTAGCTTACTTTTTTACGTTTAGGGTTACTGTAGTTCTCTGTATTTACGTTATTGTCGGTGTAGTTCTCTGTATTTAGGTTATTGTCAGTGTAGTTCTCTGTATTTACGTTATTGTCAGTGTAGTTCTCTGTATTTACGTTATTGTCAGTGTAGTTCTCTGTATTTAGGTTATTGTCAGTGTAGTTCTCTGTATTTCCGTTATTGTCGGTGTAGTTCTCTGTATTTCCGTTATTGTCGGTGTAGTTCTCTGTATTTACGTTATTGTCAGTTTAGTTCTCTGTATTTATGTTATTGTCAGTGTAGTTCTCTGTATTTAGGTTATTGTCAGTGTAGTTCTCTGTATTTACGTTATTGTCGGGGTAGTTCTCTGTATTCAGGTTATTGTCAGTGTAGTTCTCTGTATTTACGTTATTGTCAGTGTAGTTCTCTGTATTTAGGTTATTGTCAGTGTAGTTCTCTGTATTTACGTTATTGTCGGTTGTAGTTCTCTGTATTTACGTTATTGTCAGTGTAGTTCTCTGTTTTTACGTTATTATCAGTGTAGTTCTCTGTATTTACGTTATTGTCAGTGTAGTTCTCTGTATTGACGTTATTGTCAGTGTAGTTCTCTGTATTTACGTTATTGTCAGTGTAGTTCTCTACATATTTACGTTATTGTCAGTGTAGTTCTCTGTATTTACGCTATTGTCAGTGTAGTTCTCTGTATTTACGTTATGGTCAGGGTAGTACGTGTCTACGTTATAGTCAGTGTAGTACTATATATATGTCTACATTATAGTTAGTATTGTATTCTGTGATACGTAATGTATTAAAGTAGATAAACTTAAACTTTATATCAGCGTTTCTTTCGAGCTTTATGTAGTTTTATTCTGCAATGTAGAAAAAAATGTTTTATTCAAGTCACTCTCGCTATAATATTACTCTATAAGTAAATTAGGTCGATACCTCTGCTGGTGGACTATTGGTCTCAGAGGGTTTCATTAGCTCAGTAGCACTTCTATACTGACAGATTTAGAACAAACTTTCTAAAATTGTCCGTTTCTAGATTCTAAAATTTTAAAGAAACTAAGGTTTCCAATCCCTCAGGCAAAGTTGACCTTAGACGGACTTATACATGCTTGGCTTTGATGTATTCGGATTGTGCGCGGTTCCTTATAAAGATAGCGCTTCGGACGAATGAAATTATAAAAAAAAACAATTATAAAGAAACTAAAGTTTAACATCCTCAGTCAAAGTGTGTATTAGATGGATAAAGCTATTATTTAAGTACAATAAACCAAAACAGTTGAAGAGCTATAAAGGACCTAAAAACATTTTAGGTCCTTTATAGCTCTTCAACTGTTTTGGTTTATTGTACATCATTGGCTTTAAATATTCGGCTTTGGTCCTTGCTGATAAAGGTAAACCAATCTTGTTTTCAATTTTATTTTCATATAATAATTTTATATTCTTTTTTTAAATTTCATCTACAACAATTTTCGATTAAAATATATAAACATGTTTAGTGGTTATGTCCAGCTGTTCGTGTCAAATAAATGAATCAATTAAACTAGCAATAATACAATAATAGACATCCGTTTTATAATTATTTAGCAATAATTAATCGCTACTTCCCTTTTCATGTTTGTGTATTCTGCAAATTAATTAGGTAATAGATTTGATATTTACTAAATTAGTTTTCATATTTGTGATACAGAAATATATTCAATTCCAGTAAATAATACACACAAATAGAAGAAATCAATCTTTTGAAGTAAATTCAATTTACTGATTTATTCAAACAAAATTTTTTGCCGTATACTATGAAGCTGAAACTACTACTACTGTGTTATAGTAGTCTCAGTATGAAGCGATCACAAATATGGCGACGGGTCTGCAAAACAATTAAATAGTCATGCAATCTTGTGTTTGAATTGAAAAATTGCATCGTTTATTGGACAAAACACATATGGATAATCAGTCAAGTCAGAAACTTTAAGAACAAATAATTAAGAGAACTAATCAATCTTACAACGGAATATTTTCTCAAATGAAATATATTATGAACATGAAGGATGAGATTAGTTTCAAAAGCAAGTTCTGCTAAGCGCGATATATTTTGACTGTAATGGGGAAGAGGGCATGCGTGTTCATCAGAGACAGGCATTTTACCTCGTCGCGGGTCACTTACGGACACATTTGTAAAAATTTAAAACCGTATTTAATTAATCTTAAAACCGTAAGAAAAAAATGTCAAGCTATTTTTATAAGAAGGTTTATTGAAATATAAAATATTATAATGACAAAAAGGTTTGCTCTTTTTTCTCTGAAAATGAATCCAGATTGACACAATAAAAATGACACGGGAAAAATACAATCTCAATAAAACTCAGAAATTCTAATTTAAACAAGTGCTGGTAGTCTCGTTTAAATAATCAAAGTATAGCTTTTTCTGTGTTTGGGGAGTTATTCTAATCAATACGTTCGTTTGTTATTTGAATATCAGTCCCACTTGTTTAACGAATTGTATTATTCAAGAAGCGATCATAATATTACATTTTGAAATGCTCTCTACGGGGAATTTAGAATTCTCGATAGAAAACAATGGCAAATTGCTTACAAACTCTACGTGATGTTGTTCGCTTAGAAATTAAAATGTCACTTTAGTCCTACATATAAATGAAGCTAGGAAAGGTATGATATAAGCTGTGTGACGCGTTTTGCCCAATGACGACGTCACTGGCCATAGTTAACATTCAAAATAACTATAGCATTTGCCTTGCATTGGAGAATGCACTAACTTTCAAAACCTGTAAATTTGTATAAAATACTAAAGATTTTTTGTCAGTGACTGTTACGGGTCAGATAATTTAATTAATGCATAATGAAAAGGAGAATATCTCATTTGAACGATAGATATATAAGAATGTGTTACATAAAAATGATAATGGAAATGGGGAATCACGGTGTCAAAGAGACAACAACCCGACCATAGAGCAGACAACAGCCCAAGGCCACCAATGTTTGCTTTTCGTTTATTGTTTTGTGTGTGAATTGGGCAGTTAATTTTCTCGTTTTAAATGTTTTGCATTTGTCGTTTCGGGGCCTTTTGTGGCTGACTGCGATATGGGCTTTGCTCGTTGTTGGGGTCGTGCGATGGTCTATTGTTGTTGGTTTCTGTGTCGTGTTGGTCTCTTATGGAGAGTTGTCTCATTGGCAATCCTGTCACATATTCTTTTTTTACTGATATATATATAATTTTTCCTTAAATGTTTGACTGATTCAATTGGACATTGATATTTTTCATATTTTTTTAATAATACAAATACGGTGCAATAAAACATGAATATCAAAATGAATGTTGATGATGTCTTGCATGTATTATTATTAGAATATCCATTGTGATCTTTTTTTATGTTAAGACTTCAAATTGCGATTTAACCTTTAAAAATAAATCTCGAATGCCGCGTTATATCACAAAATTAATCGGCTATTTCGATGGTTGATTCTATCCCAAAATATCGTATGTCCCTCTACTACGTCATCTCCCCTTCTAAACAACGTGTCTTGGCTGAACAAATTTTCGTTTCGTTCAGGCGGTCAGCAATGATACACAATGACGTAGATGTAAGAAACTGAATGCAACCGGTTGGCCTGTTACTCAAAATCCAAAACGAGTAGTAACCAACATAAATGTGAAACAATTCAATCGGGGAAAACCCATGACAAGACTGGTTACATATCACAGCATCTTCACGTCGTTCCATATAAAAGAACGAATGGATATAAAATTGCGAATGGAAATGGGGAATTTGTCAAAGAGACACCAACCCAGCCAGAGAATAGATAACAAAAGGTAAAATATTAACAGAAATTCCGATTATTTCACAACAAAGCTTCATGATATGTTTTTGAAACCGGAACCGACATGAGAGGATGGGACTGCACAACAAGCGCATTTCATTTTGGTATATGGAATGTTCAAAATTAAATGTTAATTTGCAAAGCAAAACAATTAAAAATTTGAATAATAAGGAAGTATGAAGATCCCTTTCTAGATATTTTCTAACTTGTATAGGTCTTTTAGATCTACACAGATCACTCATACGTAACGTAACTGACGACTTCGAAAGTTTTTAATTTTTGCCTACCTATCTTTTCTAATATAAGTTCAGTTGCGGACGTTAACAGGGATAGGCCAGTTTAACATGTTTTTCATCACATCCTAAAAGTTGGCCGACTGGAAATTCAATGTTAAAGAGAATATAAGATTTACTTCAAACAATATTTTCAACCATTTGACATACTTCTACAAACTCAATCCTATTCATAATCAAACGTCGATCACTTCAATGATGGTGTTGGAACGTTTCATGTTAGTTCGTATGTACACTGAGCTTGTTTTCAGCCACTGCGAGCATTCATTAATACAGTATTATTTGTTATTGCTTTTCAAGGCCTCGATTTGTTTGGCATAACGTATCACGACTGTATACTATACTTACATATTCACTGCAAATAAGATATCAGGGATTCATTTTTTGTTAAATTAATCTAAGTTAGGTACCCGCCTTCCTCGAATGATTGCGAACACCTTTAGATTGTCCTAGGATAATTGAAAACACCTTTAAGAAAATAATCACAAGTTTCTGTCACCGACGATTAGTAAATAAACAAAAGGAAAACCAATATATAGAGACTAAAATAATTTTTAGAATAAATAACATTTATTGGAAATTTGAGTTTCTCCTACCTAACAAAGACAATATAATTTAATGACTTTTGTCAATAAATAAAATAATGTATCTTCGATTTTCGCACTTGTGCCTAGAAAGGTAAACATTAAACCACATGTTCGATTTAGAAGCTTGCGGAGTAATTCCGGCTGCAGATGCTGTCTATTGGCGGATGTTGACTATTTACATTCTGTGTTATGTGGTTAACATTGATGATCTATAGATCGGGTCGATACATTGAAAGGAGTGAATAAACGAACATTGATGCAAATTAATTTCTCGACATGTAACGTTTTGTTTGGCATGTTAGACTGTAGAAGACCTGCTTATGGAATTTACTGTGGTTAGAGAAGCGAGAATTAAAGCATATTCTTTTAATGGACTTTTATAAAATGGGTTGAAATAAAGGATTTTTAAAATGCCAGTTCGACGCGGACATGTCGCCCCTCCTAATATCTTTATTGATACTATCATTAGAAAATTCGACGATCAAAGTAAGTAGATATAGTATACACAACGTTTAATCAAGGGAATCGAACATACACAATATTTTTATCATGATAGAGATCGTATTGCTTATTTATATTTAATGTTTTAGTGTTTAATAAGTTGCATATTACTTGAATTATAGACACAGTATGCATGATACTAAACAAAATCTAGATAAGCTGAAATCTGGTTATAAAAGACTTCTTATTCTTATATTACTATCTGAAAAAAGAAACGTTTTCTAGAGATAGCATAAGAAAATACACTTTTTATTTCACTTTGAGAGTAACAGTTAATATATAAACGCGAAGAAGAGACCGACCCCACACATTGATTAAAACTATAGGTTAATTGGTATGACTTATAAAGACCACTCTTGTGATTATGTTACTTCAAGGAAATCTTTTTGTTTATATAATACAGTTCAAAATCCAGGTGTTGAATTAATAAAGCAATTTTGATTTTGATTTTGTTTTGAATGTTTATGAATATATTCCTGCATACATGATGATTGTACACGAAAAGCATATAGTAACTGCAAAAACGCCCCTCTGATATAATCATAAGCGATATGACAACTTTTGTTTCAATATATTTTCCCTGTTTCACGATAAGGCCAAAAAAACCAATATATATATAGAGAAATGTTTCCTGTTTCCCTACGTACCCAAAATTTACGTGCATCCTACGTATATATTTTTTGCCTAAATTATCATTGTAAATTTTATTAGGACACATTTTAATATGGCTATTTTAAACCATATATAAATAGGACGATGTTGTATGATTGCCAATGAGACAACTCTCCGCCAGAGACCGTAGTTTAAGGTGGCACGGTAGTATTTGCATTCCAGAATTTAGGTTGCTCTTTAGGTTAATGTATCTAAACAGTGTGATTGGACAAAAAATACAGTATCAAACTGAGGGATGAATCAGGTGTAGAAAAATATGAAATAATTTTACATACAGATGAAAATGAATTTTTGAGAATTTTTTTAAAATTTTTATTCACTGCACCATAAAAGACCTCAAAGTACTAGTGGCCTTAGGTTTTTAAAAATAGCAAAAAAAGTAAACGGTCATGATACATATTCAAATTCATTTCTGAATAGTAAAATGAAAGTACTTCAGTTAACTGTGAATGTAGAATTTTTTGTAGTGTTAGAAAGTGGTGAAAATTCTAAAAAGGCTATGATTAATATGGGCCAGGAAATACTACCGTGCCACCTTATATAGCTCTTGTGCGGGTCCAGGATTTTGAAAAAGGGGGGAGACATTGACAAACCAAGTATAGGAGAAAATCATGTAAAAAGGGAAAAACTTTATAATACTACAGTTAGAAAATATGCGTAATTACAAAATATGTAGCTCCACATGGAGGGTGAGGTCCTCACGGGCCCCAAAAATCCGCTTCTGTCGAGCTGACAAATGTGAATGTCTTCTTAAAAAATCAACAAAGCTCCAACAAATTGAATGTTTATCCGTTATGTTTATGTAAAAACGTATACCTATTGTTTTATGTTTTAACGAATTTTAAATTATCTCTGAAAATTTTGAGATACTATTCTATAAAAAATACTTAACTGAAAGAGTGTTCTAGAGATTATTTTTAGATTACTTTAAACAGACAATTCTTCTTTGAAGTTATCTACTATTTTCATTTAAAGATATAATGGAAAGAATTAATTTCGAATATACTTTCCTGGTCGATTAGAACTAAATTCTCTTGGCTTTAATCTGAATTATTGTAAGGAGAAAACAAATGACCCCTCTTCACCTTTCTCTATCGTTGGCGAAAATCAATTGTAATAGTAACTTTCTTGGTCAATACTCTACCAAAAAAAATCTTTGCATAGTAAGGACGATGACAAAACTCTTAAAACAGGATCCATTCAAACAGTGTATTCAATATACTGGCCAAGACACTGAAAAAAATCACAGTGGTCCAGCAAGAGGCATTTTGTCAATTATCTATGTTACAGCCGAACCTCGTTCTGTCGAACTTGGTTAATTGTATTAAACACGCAGCTATATCGAGGTATTTTGCCAGTATACCGTTAAATATGATCATTACAATTTTATAAGCGCAAATAAATGATTTTTTTTTAAAGAAAAGTGATCGTTTTACGGCAAACAAATCTATTTTCGACTTGAGGAATCATTGCTTGGGTGGATTAGAATTATGCTGAACAATGTATTGGTATCTAGTTTGACATGTTCACCCTCGACATTCTTGCGACGACGTAAATTTTCTTCTCCTAATTGAGCAATATTATCCAGACAAAGTGTTAGTAATTCAGTATTGAATGTTTTATATTGGTTTTAGTTAGGACTTGAATGATGGTAAGAGGTTAACAAATGTCTCCGACACATCGCTTAGCCGCTTATTGGGTCGCCAGAACAAATAATTTGACGAAAAAGTTCCTACAATGCCAAATAAATGGTTTATACAATTCTTTGTATATTATGCTTACTGTTGATTACAGCCCGGCAATCTATCATAGTTCCATTTTATATTTAAAGCTTTTGGTATTATAGGTTATTACTGAAAATTACAAATTACGCAAGTAAAACAAGAAAAGTTATTGTAACCTCAAATGAACTATCTTTTCCAGATATGACGTATGTTCGTTCGTGTATACCATACTTTTACTGACTTTTGTCTGAAAGTTCTGTTTTTGTTGGCATCAAATGAGAGTGCTTCAATATTGTGTTTGCTACCAAAACTTTTTTGTATCAATTAAGATTGTAATGTGGAAACGTTCGGATAAATTAAATGATTGTGATCACAAAAACAAAAATCAGTCATGGCTCGTTTCGGTTTACAAATTGAAAAACCCTAAGCAGATTGAAATAAGAACCATGCATGTGTCCACGTTTCGGTTTCAAGAACAGAACCTTTACGTATTAGGACAACTAAAGCATATACATGGGATCTGTATCTTAATTAGATTCTTTGAAATTAACAATTATAAAGAAAAGAAAAATTGAAATATATTTTCAGGTAGACATGTTTTTCACATTAAATTGTTTCATAGAAGTAATTGTGACCAACAAGGGTGTCGACGCTCGAATAGAGATTGCAATGTTGCTAATATTTTTAAGAAATAAAGAAATGACTCTCAGTCAAAGTTAATGCATAATAACCTATAATTTTCTTAGGTCAATGACAACAAATTGCACTATATATGATGATGCTTTTCAGGTCTGCTGTGCTTGAATCGGGTGCCGTTCAAATCTGCACCCATGAACCAATGATGTCTGTTTTATGCTACATTTTATAGTTTGATTTCTCTAAAAGTAATAAATTGTCTAATCCCTTGCAATTTCAGCAAAGTTAGTTAAAAGGATCGATTAAAGAAAAGAATCCTCCGGTCGACGTGCGTGACAATGAAGATTGAATCTTCCATGTTACGCAACCAAGTGTCGTAAAATGGAGTCGTTTGATTTATATTTAATGGTAAATATAGCGGAGATGAAAAAGTGTTAATCTAAAATACCGTGCGCTATACATGGGCAGGAATTCCCCGTGTAGATATAAGGTTGAATGAAGAAAACACGTATCATCACCGTGATAAGTCGAAAATAATTAACAACACTCAAAACAAATAGAGATCTATAGAACTATTACACTAAATTTTAGTCCTAGTTGAGATTTACCCTAACGACTCTAGTTTCTTCCGCTCTCTTCAACGCTCACCAGTATTCAAACTTGATCTGTGTTTGTAGGTAATAAGCATTTTTATAACATTTGGTAGAAGCAAACTAAATTAAGGGGCAGAAACAAATTTTTGGAAATACGGACGAACAGACAGACAAGGGAATAACTTAATACTCCTCCGCTGTAACAAACTCGTTATCTTATTGGCATGTAATACACATCTCCTTATATTAAATAAAAGAGTTAACATTTTCTGTGGTTTATTCTCTTTATTTTTGTAAGAAAGAAAAGTTAACCAAAAAAATGTTACATTCATTTCAGAGTGCTGGCAGTTGATGATGATTGTGTAGCATTTAATATCCAGTCGCAAATATATAAGCACAATAACTAGTTAAATACGATATGCATATCCTAACCTTGATTTATGCAAAACTGATGATCTGAGTTGAATTTTTAACATGCTAGTTTACAGTCGGCATGAAGAAACCATTATATTTTCTTCAATCTCACGATGCAGTTACCGATACTACATTATACTGACTCCGGACGATACTTTGCTCTTACTCCAAAATGCTTACCCAAGAAACCGTGTGAAAAGCTTTGTTAAGTTTCCTATTGTGGCGTATTCGTTTTCGTTGAATTTACGGAACATGGTAGCAACATTTTCAAGAGAAAATTTATAAACAGAAATGTTTACCATGTGGTATCAGTATAAGCAAGGATTTATATAGTAAGACAAATCGTTGGTATAAGTTATATAACCTACGGTTTGTGATTTATGGTTTGCCAAGTTTTAAAGGTGTTACCAAAAGGATTTCAATGACACACTGACAGCATCCTATAACGAAAAAAGTAAAATCAGTATATTACTATCAGTATAGTCGGTTAAAGAGCTCACCAGAGCTCATGTTTTCTCTGTTATTATGTATATATATGCCGACTCTAAATAAAATTCACTTACTTACTTACTTACTTATCACAAAAATACTGAACTCAGAGGAAATCCAATCGGAAAGTCCATAATCACATGGCAAAATTAAATGACAAAACACATCGAAAACGAATGGATAATAACTGTCATATTCCTGACTAGGTACAGGCATTTTCAAATGTAAAAAATGGTGAATTAAACCTGGTTTTAAAGCGCTAAACCTCTCACTTTGATGACAGTCTCATCAAATTCCGTTATATTTACAATGATGCGTGAACTAAACAGACTTAATAAATAAAATAGTCAAAATATGGGTACAGCAGTCACCATCGTGTAACAATTTTAAAAGGAACAATTTAACAGAACACAAAAAAACATCTATCTACACACTCGGCACAAAATAAAATGAGATGAACACACGGTATTCCTTTGATAGACCAAAATATGTTACAAGTCATTTAGAAGCATAATTTTAAGTAACTGTGATTAGAAATACCACTCGGGTTGAGTTTTTAAACTCGATTTTCTTGCCGATGCAAGATTACATAAACCCGCTTATAAATATAGAGTAATCAGTAGATTAAGAAAGTAATTAATTTGTAGATATAACTCTCAAATCCTCTTCCATTCGACACTGTATCGAAGAATTATGACAACAAAAGTAAAATATGCATTGCTGTATTTGCAGTTTCTTTTTAATAAGTGAAGATCATAGGTGTCCAAATATAAATCCGCCCAGGTGCGCTCGAGGTTAATAGGTTTATGTGAGTATATTTGGCGGCGTTCAGGGGCGGATGCAGGAATTTTCGAAAAGGGGGGTGCTAACCCAGGGCACCCAGGGCAAAGAGGGGGTGCAAAAGATATGTCCCTATACAAATGCATTGATCGGCAAAAATAAAGGGGGGGGTGCGCACCCCCGGAACCCCCCCCCCCCCCCCCCCCCCCCCCCCCCCCCCCTTTCGGATCCGCCACTGGCGTTTATCTAATATATGAAGAAGATTTATAATTTTAATAACCAAAAATATTAAAAAGATTAAGTTGAAAAGCTCAGTCTCTGCCAAAGAGACGATCAGAGACGTCCGAGAGCCAGCCCACACAGAAACAGAAATCGGATCTTTGGTTTCATTCCCCTTTCCAACGAGGTTCTAGTACATAGAGATATCAAGTTTACAGATGCAACAATTTAATTGATTCATTGTTTTCATCACTACAGAAGATGGTAAAATAAGCCAGAGACATGAATAAGCAAACACTTTAGTTTCATTTGACATGGTCCACTCAATTACAGGTTTAATCACATATTGTTGTACAGAACGACTTTTAAACTTCAAAAAAGGGGGATAGGACTATTTTTTCTTAAAAAATATTCGAATCCACAATTGTGGTCAAGCAGATGACAAAAAAATATTACATAAATCATAATTACCCCAATACCTTAAAATTTTAGATTTTGAAAAAATGATTGATGAAGCATCCAAACTCTAAAAAAAAATGTTCCGTCTCAGACAAAAAAAGCATGTTATATATAATATATACATGCACATTTATTCATCAGAGTACTTTTTATGTTTTATAAAAGCGATTGTAGAATTTAATAACCTTTTTGAAGATCTGAATATTTATTTTTGATATATACTGTAAAATGGTAGAAATATGGTCGGTAAATTGTCAAAAATTATCACAATCTACCATTCGACAGTAGTAAAAATGAAGCAAAAGTGTGGTAAATGAATTTTGCTTATTTATATTTCTTCATTTTTCCTATTATTACTATCCTGATAATATATGTAGACAGATGAGATCAATATGTTTCAAACCTGTTGAGAGATATAATATTACAGGTGTCTGGTGTACTCCCACTACATGTATATATATTTATACTAATGTTTATCACATGGAAGACTACCTATATGGATGCTGATGAATTCAGTGCATCTCAAGGTTTTCTAATACTAAGAGGGGAAAATTGTGAATACTGATAAACACTCATAAAAGAACACGTGTCGGCATATATTTGTTCCGCCTAACAGAAGTTCCAATGGAAACTTTGTTATAAACATTGTCATAATATCTATTCCTGACGGAACAAATATTCTATACCATTTATTCCTTTAGGAACATATACTGTAATATTTATTCCTGTGGAAATAATATATCAGAAATTTTTTTCCTTTTGGAACTTACATTATGAAGGAACTTTTATTTTGTGATACATGGACAGATGTATGTGTGCCGACTTAGGCATGCATGCTGTCAACATATATATCATCTTCACTAGCCAATGGTTATGATCCACTCCCGCTCTCTTCTTGGCTAGGGAAGATGCATATATATGTGTTCCTTCTAATAAAACTTCATATGGAAACTTTGTTCTGTCAACCACAGTTAATTACTCTGATATTTAGTCCAGTGGAATTTAAAATTCATGTTCCAAAAATATGTTCTCCATTTGGAACTATATACATGTATAGCTAATGTATGTTAGAAATTTCTACACCTTGACAATGTACCCTCTCTTAAAATTGCCAAATCACAGGTTGCAAGTATAATAGAAATTTGAAATAGAGAAGAAAAAAGGAAATTTATGTGAAATGAGTAATTCCACATGCAATTAGGAGAATCTTGACCCAAGGGGGTGATATTTTGAGTCCCTGGAACATGTTTATTATTCATGCCCACCCTGAAATTCAAAATCCTGGATCTGCCTCTCAATAATTTTAGGTAGATATAAAAGGCTTATTTTCTTTTGAATTTGCACTAGCTACAAAGTCTATTATGTAATTTAGTTTATATGTATTGTGAAACATTAATTTTGTCATATGTGGACACAATTGACATTGCTATTTAACCTGTCTGTTAAAATGGGTAACAAGAGCATTGAACACATATGGTGTGCATAACGGTTGCACATAAGTTGACAACTGTAGTAAGATAAAGGGAAAATTTCTGTGTATGACATCTAAGGGGGGGGGGCAAGGGGTTTAACTGTTATGCTGTTATGGGGGCAATCTAATTCTTTGTTATCTGTTATTTTGAAAATACATTTGCTGTTAGCTGTTATTGTCTTATTCTTTGTTAGCTGTTATTGGGCTTTTAGTTTTTTTTGTTATCTGTTATTGTGATAATGTATTTGCTGTTAACTGTTATTGAAAATTGGAATGTTAGCATTTTTTTTGACAATCAATATTCGGTATAAATTGAAGATCATTGGACATTGGGGTCTACCACTACTAATATGTTTGTCCCATATTCAGAGAAGGATTCCATTAACATATACCTAACTCAGAAGTGAGGTCCAGGGACAATTCAAGTATATCTTATGATTATCCTTTTTAATAAATTCCATTTTTTTATGAATGTGTATTAGAATTATCTTAATTTTTTAGATGAGAATAATGTTCCTTGTTTCCCGTACGAACCATGTAAAAATTAAAACAATTCTTAATATGACAAATAGGAAAACATATGGCCAGGAATATTCGACAAGGATCTCAATTAAGGACTAGGTCCTAACAACCACTTAACCTTTTATATAACATGGTACATAGACTCAGCTCTGTGATTCTTTTCAAAGCAGAACCAAATGCATTGTACAATGAAAGTTCCAACCATGTACTTGGGTCCGAAGCTGCACATAACTCATTACAAACAAATATTATATTTATTTCGTTTCAAGCCATTTTTTCCTACTAAACTATGTATTCTACTTACTAGTACACTTGGTACAAATCAAAAACCTCAGCTGATAAAAAAAATTGTTCAAATAAGGCCTTTGAAAATAGTGGAATAAATTGCTTTTGGAGTGTCAAAATTCGTTCGAAGTACATGTACTTGATAAATTGCATGCTTATATTTGGTGCTTTTGATTTTTCTACCCAATATACCACTTTGCCTCATAGTCTTATTAAGAAAAATTCACAACACCTCATTAAACGGTCGTTTAGAAAAAGTCAGAATATTCAAACTCATTTAGATCATTTTTTTTTATTAGCAACAAAGGGAGCTTCAGTCAATATATATAAAAAATACACCAACGTTTCATGAGAACTGCTCAAAGCATTTTTGAGTTATTTTTGAAAACTAGAAAATACCACCTTTTTCTAATGAATAAAATCCCTTAACTCAATAACATAAAATCGAAAATTAATAAAAATTGAAAGGGAGTTTACAACAATAGATATAAACATTTCAGCAAAGTTTCATGAGAACTGCTGAAAACATTTTTTGTGTTAATGTCTGAAAACTGGAAAATCCCCCCTTATAAAACCCGTTAACTCGGAAACGTAAAATCTAAAATATATAAAAATTGAAAGAGACCTCATGTTAATAGATATAAACAGTTCACCATATTCCTTGCTTTGTGAAAGCATTTTGAGATAATGTATTATCAGAAAACTGGGAAAAAAAACCACCAATTTTATTGAAAAAAAACCCATTACCCAGAAATTAAAATCTAAAATTTATAAAAAAAAAAAAAAAAAAGGAAGCTCACGTCAATAGATATGAAAAAATTTCCCAAAGTTTAATGCAAATTGGTTAAAGAGTTTTTGAGTTTATGTCCGACATGTGAACAACAGACGGACATAACTATACCATAATAATTTCCGGTAAACGAGCGTATAAAAAAATATTATAATATATTGAGTAGTAATTTAAACACATTCGAGTAGTAATTTAAACACATTCTAGATACATAAATTAATACTAAAAACAAAGTCATAGAAAATGGAATGCATTACAAAGGATTATATCCATAATAAGAAATACTTATTTGTCAAAGACCAAATTATTTTAATATTTCATTTACTGTTATCAGTTTTTGTCCATTTTAATTCCTTGTTATCTGTTATGAGCCAAATCAATTTGCTGTTTTGCTGTTATTGGGACCCCCCTTGCCCCCCCCCATCTAACATGAAAATAAACAATTGAATACACAATTTACATGACAACCCTGTATTACATATTAGATCATTTTTTCATAAAATTTTGGCATTTTCTAAATTAATTATTTCTCTTCTAAGAAGAGTATCTGTAATTTCATCTTTAGTTGAATGTGACAGAAAGGCCTACTTATATAGACCATGTTCTGTATCCTGTTAGATGACAATTATCTCAGTTCAAGACAATCATAATTGAAAGATTGAGTCAGGAGATTGTTATTATAAAACCTGGCTCCTTTAATCATTCACCCTTCTCTTTTTACAATACCAGAATATTTTATTACTGTGCATAACTTTCAACAATGTATGAAATTATGTTAAAAAAAACTATAGCAAATCATGATCAGCAGGTGGTCTTGGCAAGGTACATTAAAATATATTTCATACCTAGTTGAAATTGATTGCAGTAGGATTCAAAATCTTCTTACATCTATCCCTGTCATAAGTCAGGTGTGATGCTAATTATACAGACACAAAAGATACAGAAACAGCTTTATAAACATTAATGTGGGATGCTAAAGCAATTAGCAGGGTCTGTGTTACTTGAGTTAGATATTTGTAAAGTGGTTTTTATGACAAAATAATTTCATTGTTAATGAGCAGATTATGTATGACAAGCTG
>NW_027267704.1:0-22614 GCF_963676685.1 Mytilus edulis
AAAGTTGATTATAAAGGGCAATAACTCCTAAGGGGGTCAACTGACCATTTCAGTCATGTAGACTTATTTGTTAATCTTCACTTTGCTGAACATTATTGCTGTTTACAGTTTATCTCTATCTATAATAATATTCAAGATAATACCCCGAAACAGCAAAATTTCCTTAAAATTATCAATTCAGGGGCAGCAACCCAACAACAGGTTGTCCGATTCATCTGAAAATTTCAGGGCAGATAGATCTTGACCTGATAAACAATTTTACTACATGTCAGATTTGCTTTAAATGTTTTGTTTTTTTAGTTATAAGCAAAAAACTGCATTTTACCCCTATGTTCTTTTTTTAGCTGTGGTGGCCATCTTGGTTGGTTGGCCTGGTCACGCCAAATATTTTTTAAACAAGATACCCAAATAATGACTGTGGCCAAGTTTGGTTTAATTTGGCCCAGTAGTTTCAGAGGAGAAGATTTTTGTAAAAGATTACTAAGATTTACGAAAAATGGTTAAAAATTACCTATAAAGGGCAATAACTCCTAAAGGGGTCAACTGACCATTTCGGTCATGTTGACTTATTTGTAAATCTTACTTTGCTGAACATTATTGCTGTTTACAGTTTATCTCTATCTATAATAATATTCAAGATAATAACCAAAAACAGCAAAATTGCCTTAAAATTACCAATTCAGGGGCACAACCCAACAACGGATTGTCCGATTCATCTATAAATTTCAGGGCAGATAGATCTTGACCTGATGAACCATTTTACCCCATGTCAGATTTGCTTTAAATGCTTTAGTTTTTGAGTTATAAGCCAAAAACTGCATTTACCCTTATGTTCTATTTTAAGCCGTGGCGGCCATCTTCGTTGGTTGGCTGGGTCATGCCACATATATAAAAACTAGATACCCAAATGATGATTGTGGCCAAGTTTGGTTTAATTTGGCCCAGTAGTTTCAGAGGAGAAGATTTTTGTTAAAGTTAACGACGCCGGACGACAGACGACGGACGCCGGACCCCAAGTGATGAGAAAAGCTCACTTGGCCCTTCGGGCCAGGTGAGCTAAAAAGAAAGTCGAATAGTGAAGCCCGTAAACAATACTTTTTTAATCTGAGCATGCAAATTAAAGATTATGTTATATATTTAACAATAATCACATTTGCTGAACAAAAACATATATTTTGAGAATCCCAGACACTATATTAGTTGATAGTTCTTCCACTAATTCCACGTGTTTTCCAGTTGTAGTAAATTCATAGTAGCCCACAATGCATTGTAGCTCATTGAGTCGATTGGTCAGTTTTTCAAGGCCGTATTGGCCTTGTGTTTGGGTAATTACTATGCAAATATATTCTGACGTAAAGAAATCTAGAGTTCTCGACCTGTTAAAACTATGCATTTTATGTGTACACATGTTTTGGGTTTGAATTTGTTTATTTGAAGCTAGAGAGAACAGCTGGTGTTAGCTGATCTCTAAAGTTGTCAACAGTGGTGGTTTCCATAACAGTATGTGGTAGTAAGTTCAATTGAATAATTGTTGGCGGGAAGTATACCCATTTGTATGTTTCCTTGGAAGTTTGGATGTGTCTATATGTCTGAGTATAGTTTTGTCTTGTTCTACTGTCTGTTTTTATCAAGAATATGGGATGGAATGGCTACAAGACAGTGTATTACTTTATAAAATAAAAGAAGTCTGGTTTTTAAGTGTCTCACAGCTCAAAAATTGAATCCCAGATTGCATCTAAATGTTATCTGCAAAATCAACAAAGTTTCGTATTGATAAAATATGGAAAAATGACAAACAATAGTTTCCAAATTTTGCATCGGACAATATTTCTTAATCACAAAAAGCTTCTGGCATAGTTTTATAAAATTTTAGGTACTTTTGTCAAAGTAATAAATCTCTGAAAGAACAAAAGAAACCCCAGGCAATATCAAAATATTCTAAACAACTAAGTCTAACCCTGATCATAAATACATTCTAAGTTTGTTGCCTTAGTTTTCCAGAACTCTATCTCAACAAATGGTGTTGGATTAAGACCTTCCAGGAGAGGTTGAGCTGAATCTCTCTTTAAAACATCTCTTATCTGGTGTGTCCAATCAATGACCATGGATTCAATAGAATGAATCAGTAATCTATCAGACTCAATTCTGTTTAATAAAACAAAAGGAAATGAAACATTTCATTCATGTTCTGTAAAATTTGGTATTATTAATATTATCAAAATGGTAAACTGCTTAACCTTTTGAGTTTGAACTATTGGTTAATTCATTGGATCTAGTTTTTTTTTCAATTTTGGTAAATGCAATTCCTTTTTTAATTATACTTATTTGTGTTAGAAATGCAAGCTATATCCGCTGAGACCAATCATTTATGTAAAATTGTAAATTAGTTTGATTATTATTTGGACACCTGAAACTGGACATTAACAAAACTTTTCTAAGCATCAGCGATGAAACCTGTTTTGAGAAGTAGAGAGAATACTTTTAGATTTTATTTCTCAGAACGGCATAGTAATTGCTCACCAATTTCGTTATTGAATCATTTTGGCTGGGAAGTTTGTTCAAATTGGAAAACCCAAACAAATATGTGATGTCTTTTCTTGGACATGTTGTTTGCTTTCCTTATACACTGTGAATATTGTCCTTTTAGTTTTACTAGTACTGTCAAACATACTAATTTATAAGTCAGAGAAACAAAAGCCTGAATTTATATGTACAAACATGACAAATGATCACTTCCAAGACAGTAATTGACTTTGCCTCCATTAACTAGAAATGTTATGCTGATGTGATGTTGAAAACCTAAAAGAAATGCTTCAAAATAACATACCTTAATAAACATTGCAAACCAGTCTGCACCAAAAACTTTTTCAACTACTAGAGTAGACCGAAGACCAATATCCTGACATTTTTCTTATTGGGTCAAACAAAGTTTTGCAAAAGCTCACTAGTCTGAATGAAATTTTACTAGTCTGGGGCATTGGACTAGTGGCTAACCGTGCAGACTGGCAAACAGATACAAAACACACAAATATGCATCCTTGGCAGAAGACTGTGAAAGTATGTACATGTAAAGCTAAAACTCTTACTACAAACTTACTTTTGGTCATCAGCCTCCTCAATCTTTTCAGCACCAACAGGTAAAGGTAACAATGTTTTGCCTTTGGTCTGACCAGTTATAACATACACATCTGTTTTTAAAGTATGAACATGTCGTACAACATCGTCTGATACTACTTTGGGCCATGATTCATGATTCCTTTCATTTGATAACAATGGAAACAACACCTGCAAATATTAAACATTTGTTTAAATATTTTCAACAAATTTAGGTAACTGAATCCCCAAAAAATGTAATCTCTTATCAATCAATAACTCATATGGTATTAAACGCATTAGGGCTGTAAACCATTTAGGCTACAATGTATGTCTTCCCCACCCTGAAATATGGTAAAGCAGTGATGGGTATGTATTTTCTTTTGGTTTACCAATGGAAAAAGCCATTTAACATGTTTAAGTTTTGAACTGTCACATGATGCAGATTGTCTTTGAATTATTTTTGTACTTGGGTTGCTGTCACAAATCTTTTAATTCATGTCTGCATAGTCGCTAGATACCACAAAGCAGATTATTTCAGCTTGTGTAAAACTTTGGGATTTTCATTGAATAAGTTATAAAAGATATTTTGGCAGTAATAATTTTGGTGTATCCAAAAATTTCATCTATACCTTTGCATGTGCACTTTAAGTTGGCAGAATTAATTTGGGTGATTTTGTTACATGCACGAAAACAAGCGAAAATTTACACCGCACTAAAATAACCGGCTATACAGTAGTTCACTGGATATTCAATTTTCTTTTTAAAAATAACTACAGAAGCCCTTAGGAAATGGTATGCTAGCTGAACCTAATATCAATTTTTAAAGTCAATAAACCTCGGATCAGTCATCCTTAAGGCCATGTAAAATTAATTGTTGGTTTCCCCATACATGGGAAAATTTTAAAGACCCAGCAGGCAGGCTTTTTTTTTTTTTGGTAACCATGCATAATTATCTGTGCATTGGAATTCAATGAACTTGTTCCCAAAGTTAACAATATCTCCGACACACATCCCTCCTTCAACTTGGAATGGTTGCAATTCAAGACTCACTTATTTCGAACTGCTTTTAAGGATTTCTTGTAGGTTTTATATAATTTTAATTGACTGCATTAGTGTTAAACTGTATTGTATATTTTAGGGTACATGCATTAAAAATTAAAAAAAATTAAATGACCCAGCGGTAAAAAAATGACCCGGTCAGTTTGGGGAAACATTCAATTATTTTTCAATGGCCTAATCTAATAAGTATATAAAATAAATCAATTCATACAATTTCATATCATAAAAAAAAATCTATTGGCTAATGATTCATGTGATTAGAATTTAGAAGCATCAAATTATCTTTGATTTGAATTCAAAACAATTATGATTGCATCATATAACATATCAAAGTCATGTTGGTTGAAATATGATTTGCCACTAATCTTATCGGTTTAGTATGAGTTGGCAAAGTAATAAATTCAAGAACCATGATACTATTATATAAAAGTGTCTCTGCTTATAGTGAGTTATACATAAAAAGAAATTGGTTTATAATTACAAAAAAAAACCTTTTTACATGGCTATGTGTAATCCCAAGATTGCTGGTTTTAGATCCATTCACGCCCAATATACTTTCACACCTCAAATGTTCGCCCCCTAGAAAGGTTTGCAACCAATTTTTATTCAAATTCCTGTTGAATTATTAGACCTTCTTTTTTTTTTTATATGTATTGTATTTTAGTACTAAAAAAAATATTTTCCTAAGTAAACATTGGTGATTAACTACAAATGTTAATTAAATTGTTTTGAACAACTTGGTCCCTTTAATTGTTCCCACTTTATTTTGAAACATTGAAAAATATAGCAATACACTAATCAAAACGTAGTTTTAAGACTAATTTAGTACAACTTTGCCACAAGAAAAACATCAGAATCTAGCTATATTTTGAAACAATAAAAAAAGAAAACTATTTACAGCGATACACTTCACTAAAATCGATTACAAAACTATTAATTAAACAGGAAACCCATCGGTCAAAAGGGTGCAAACGTGTATGGTGGGAACAGACTTTGGGTGCAAACATGTATGATGCAAACATTAGGGCCTGAAAGTGGGCAAATGTGAATAGGCAAGAACGCATTTTTGGGCAAAAGGACCCAGGTTTGATATTGCTCTGTCGAGTCAAACTCCCGACGGTTGTTTTGCCAGACACTGAAACAGCTTTTGGACGTCAGAGAAATCCGGACTATAGGCCAAGTGGCATAAGATATACATGGAAGAGATACCTCATCTACAAAGGCTGATAACTGTTCTAAAGGAGAATATGATATATCTCCATACAAAAGGTTATTTCTCAGGTTTGCATCTTTTCCAAGGCTTTCCTTGTTTTTCTTCACAAAATAGCAAGCCTTTCCTCTTGGTTTTCCAGGAAATTCAACCAGCGCATTAAGTGCACCAGAAGGCTGGGCAATGACTAATATTCTGTTGTCTGCTTTGTCAAAGAAATCTATGAACAATTGTTTTGTTTCTTCCAAACTGAACAATTTGGAAATTTTGTCAGGCTTGATGTTTAAAGACTTTAAAGCATATTCCGCTTGGAATTCTATGCGAACATCGTTCAGGCGAGATCTTTAACAGACATGACTATAATTCTTCAGTCACTATCTGACGCTTTCTAATTTTGACGGGCTTTCCACTTATTCATTTCTTTTCCACATTCGTTTTAACCCCCGCGTTCATTTCTGTCGTCTGCTATTGTAGGTGGCGCTATGGGTGGAACAAAAGAATGCGCGATGAATCTGGGATCGTGCCAGAGAACGCAGGATTAAAAAAAAAGAAATATATAAATAATATAGCCGATAAAACACCTTTTTTATTCTAAAAGAAATGACATTGGAATTGAAATTCTTGAAAAATATCAATATGTAGGTTTTTTTTTTAATAAATGATTCAACTTGACTACTAAAAAATGATAGGCCGAGTTCACTTGAAACTCTCGAGTTAACCCCTCGTACTCTAGTTCCAACCCTCACCGAGCCAGGGTTAAACTCGAGAAACTCTTGAATGACGTCAAATCAATGAGAATATTTTATTTTTTATGCTTGGTCAGGGCCTTAATTACCCTAGAGTTACTTAGAGTTATTCCGCCGAATATCAACTCTTGTGCGTTCACGTGATAATCTATCTGAGACTACTATAACGTGTTATAACGTTATAGTAGTCTCAGTAATCTATTAACTCTGAAGTCGATTGTAGAGTTTCAAGAGTGAGCTCGGCCTATAGAACAGAACAGAACAGAACATATTTTATTTCCAATTAAGGGCCCACAAGGGGCATACAGAGCATACATGAATAAGGCAAAAGAATATTGATTTGCATAGATACATAGATACAAACAATTTTTTACATACAGTTACAATACAATTACTAACTCATATTCACTTTAATAAATTTACCAACAGCATTAAGGACCTGATTGTCTTCACAGTTTAATAAATAAATAAATTTATGCTGATTATCAAGTGTAGAAAAATTCGGAATTCTTTGGCAAACAAAGTCAAAGAGAGCATCTCTATCCGATTTAAAATTTTCACAGTTAGTTAAAAATGGATTTCATCTTCAACACAGCCAGAGGAGCATTTTTTTGCAAATTCTTTCATTTCGTGGAATATTTGAAAAACGACCAACTTCAATTTGAAGCTTATGAGCAGAAATACGTAATTTGCATATAGATCTTCTAAAATCAAAGTTCTTAATTAAAGAAAGATAATTTTCATAACCAAAATTCTGCTTAAATTTTACATAATTAAACAGTTTTCCATCAGAAGCTTTGTTTTGGCTAGCATACCAATTGCTAATATATTTAGTGTGAATTAATTTACTAGATATGTTCAAAAATTTGTATTGTCCGAAATGTTTTACTTCTTGTTTAATTTCAAAAACTTCTAATACTTTTTTAACAAATGAGAACCAAGAAGTTATGTTAGATTTGTGAAGCTCTTGGCTGCATTTATAAGCATAAATATTAGACCCTTTTTAATCACGTGTCATATCGTTCTGAAATTAGACTTTTGCACTTAATGTACCTGAAAAGATACTACTTCGTTTAAACTACATGCACACAGAGACACACGGTATATATGTAAAGCAAAATATTGTCCTTCATGAAATATTGTCTGTCGGACAAAATTTCATATAAAATATTGTCCACTGACAGTATTTTATAATGAAATATTGTCCTTGGCAATATTTTATCATGAAATATATATAGTGTCCTTGTCCATGGCCTGAAATTTTGTCACCTCCTTCTGGACAATATTTCACTATGGAATTCTGTTCATGACAATACTTCACTATGAAAATTTGAAGAATACTGGCTTTGAAATCTTTTTTAATCGATTTTTTACACAATTAGAAGAAGTACACAAGCATGCATCATGCACATTTCTAGATTTATAATTAACTAAAATGGTTTTGTATAGTTAGATATTTATATTAATACTAATAAATAGTGAGTTTCAAATTTGCATAGATACTTTACAAATGGTTTATTATAGAATAAAGAATTGTCAAATTGAAATAGATATAGGAAGATGTAGTATGAGTGCAATGAGACAACTCTCCATCGTATGATTGTATTATATTATACTGTACAAATACATGTATAAGTAATGTACCGACAATCACTTTTTTTGTAAATATATACATAAAAATTCTATAGACCTTCTCTAACATGAGTATATATTGATAACCTCCCCTTTATGAGACAAAATTCCATGACAATCTGTCTATGAAATATTGTCTCAATACTCACAAGATGTATATAACCAAAATATAACATCCCTTTAACAGGACAACATTTCATAGTATTCATCGTACATGTGAAATATTGTCTCAATTCACACAAAATATAACCTCCCTTTAACAAGACAAAATTCCACAGTATTCATCTGTGAAAATTGAAAATTTGTCCTTCTGTGAACATTTTTCCATAGCCGAGGACAATATTTCATGATACATAGTTATGAAATATTGTCTTGTGGTACAATATTTCATAGGACAATATTTTGCTTTACATATATATGTCTCTGTGTGTATGTAGTTTAAACGAAGTAGTACTGAGTCCAACAGAGATCATGATGCTAAATCATATTCCTGACAGACTAATTTTCTTAATAAATCAATTAAAATAGTTCTGGTATAAATTTGTTGCCAACTTTCGTTGTATTCAGTTTTATCAATTCTTATATGTTAGGAGTTTCTATTATTCACTTTGAAAATATCATTGTCATTCAGGACTCTCTCTGGATTTGAAATGTTAAATTGAGGTACTTCCATAATATATAGAGGAGGTGCAATAGGGGGTCCGTTAACATTTAAACAACACCTCGATTTGGCAAAAACATTTAACAAAAAATGCAAAAATGCTGATAACAGTTAACAAAGCGGGTTGAAAACAGATAACAGTTTAAATTGATATTAGATAACAGTTAACAACACCTTGAAAAGGCCAAAACAGGTTAACATAAAAAGGTATTGCCCCCCTTCCCCATCTATATACAAAGCGGGATATTTGAAAGATCAAATATTTATCATTAAGAAGAAGATTGCCGAATTATATATAATCATATGACAATGGCAATATTTTCCAATGAAATTACCACTCGTTATAACATCTATTTCATTCGTTTAACAATAAAATAATATTATTTTGTACATGTTGAATCCATTATAGCTATATGATAATAATTATATACGTTATGCAATGACTCTAATAGTATGTCCGCCTTTTATTGTTATTCTCTACATGAATCCTTTAGAAGATATATATATTGCCTTTCTGATTGATTTTTAATGATAATTGAAATATTTACTATCAACCATAACTAACGATGAATGAATTCGGAAATGGACATGTTGTGGTGATAATGAAACTGCAATATACTGATAATGCTTATTTTAATTTTAAATTCATTGTATCAACATTATGATATAGTTACGATTTGTTCAGATAATAAATTATATGATAAATGTTTCCCCAAGTAACATAATGATTCGAATATGTTATTCTTATCTTAGTTAATGTAAAATACGTTTTATTTGCAAACTGCAAAATCAAAATTTAATTGTATCATAATATCAGTGAAAATTATGTCTTATATAACGACAGCATCAACTTTTGCACTTTTTATACATTTTGTGGCAAGCTTTGAATTGAATTCACAAAAATTTGACAAAGAAACAAACACACGAATAATTGCAAGTGGCCCATCAATGGTGACAACAAAAGCGAAATCTGGATTCGAATGTGCTATCGTGTGTACAAATGATGGTAACTGCTGTTCCTGTAGCTATAACGAAGACTTAGAACAATGTCAGCTTTCTTGTTCATGCAGTCCTACAATGGAGCTCCATAACGGATCATTTACATTTATAAAGACTCCTCGACCAGCTTTCAGTGCTCCCGTAGCGGACTGCAGTGAACTGCCAGCTGGAACAAATAGTGGAGTGTATTGTATTCAGCCTGATTTGAAGGGACATGAAATGGCGGTTTACTGTGAAATGGACATTGATGGTGGGGGATGGACTACAATCCAGAGAAGATATGATGGCACTGTGGACTTTGATCGGTTTTGGGAGGATTACAAATCTGGATTCGGGGACATAGCTGGTGAACATTGGCTTGGGAATGATAATTTGAATGTCATTCTTCAACAAGCATACTTCCAAGTGCGATTTGACCTTGAAGACTTTACAGGAGATACATCGTATGCTGTGTATGATGCAATAGATGTTGGGGATGAGAGTACAAACTACAGCCTCTTTCTGGTAGATTACAGTGGGGGGACAGCAGGTAATGCAATGGCGGATTTGAACCCCACATGGGATCATATGTTTACAACTCGTGACAGGGACAACGATTTAAGCTCAGACTTTAACTGTGGTATTAGAAAAGAAAGTGGTTGGTGGCATACTGCATGTACCTCTGCCAATATCAATGGTAGATATGGAGAGATGTATAATAATACTTCGAACATGCATTGGAAAACATGGAAAACAAATGCGCTTAAAAAAACAAGAATGATGATCAAACCAAGTGAAGCATCTAATGGATTAATTGGTATTGGTTAATAGAAAAACTTACAGAATCAGACTTTTTTTATAGGATAATTTGGTTTGCTTTCAATTTGATTGATTAGTATTTGCCGCATTTATGGCAGATCTCCGGTCTGAATTGGTAGTGCATTTTAATAGACCGATTCCACTTTCCCCTGTGTGATAAATCTGTTTACAATCAATCAATAAAACTCGTTGCTTTAAATATTATACTGAAGTGATTTTGTTATTCTAAATTGAAAACTACGTTCAAACCTATGATTGCGTTGGATAAAAACCGAAATTCAGTTATACGTGTGCATGTAAAACATATTTCGTTGTAGAAGGGTCTAAAAACAGCACCGAAACAACATTTTCCAAAAGACCAAAAAAGTGAAAAAGTATATTTAAACAAAACGCATTTGACTAACAGGTCGAACAACTGATGTTCTTTAACCCTGCTAACTGCCATTGGCGATTGCCAAATAAAATTGATCACAATATGTAACAAAATGGATCTTAATATAATTTAATACTAAACAGAAAAAAATTAACTTGCGGCCACGATGTTATGCCACAAACATACGGTGTCAATATTTTAATTTTTTAGTACACCAGATCCAGATTTCGACAATAAATGTCTCTTCAGTGATGTTAGGGATCGAAACGGTATTTGGAAGTCCATATAAAAAGTACCCTCATTTTTAGATATATATATATATACGAGTCTAAATTGAAAACTACGTTCAAACCTATGATTGCGTTGGATAAAAACCGCAATTCTTATAAGTGTGCGTGTAAAACAAATTTCGTTGTAGAAGGGTCTAAAAACAACACCGAAACAACATTTTCCAAAAGACCAACAAAGTGAAATATACTGCTGTAGGTACATTTATAGATAGCTATAGGAGAATGGTGTGAGTGACCAGGGGCGGATGCAGGAATTTTCGAAAGGGGGGGTGCTAACCCAGGGCAAAAGGGGGGGGGGGGGTGCAAGGGGTGCAAAACATATGTCCCGATACAAATGCATTGATCGGCAAAAATAAAGGGGGGGTGCGCACCCCCGGAAACCCCCCCCCCCCCCCCCCCCCCCCCCCCCTGGATCCGCCACTGAGTGACAATGATAAAACTCTCCATCCAAGTAACAATTTGTAAAAGTAAACCATTATAGCCAAAGTCAAAGTGCGGTATTTAACACGGAGCCTTGACCGACACCGAACAGCAAGCTATAAAACGGTCCAAAAATGGCTAGTGTAAAACCATTCAAACGGGAAAACCAACGATCTTATCTATATTTAAAACGAGAAACACTTATGAATCACATTAACAAACGACATACTGAACATGTATGGCATATAAACTATCGGATGGTGTGATGGATCATATATCACATCATTTCCTATTATCTCAGCAACAGCAGCAAACATATTAAAGACATCTGATACTTCATTTTATTTTCTCCGTATAAAATAGTTTGTTTGCGCCCAGGATTTGCAATTTTGTTTTAATGTTAAAGAAAGACCAATAGATCCCGTATACAACGTATTTGTGTTTAATTCAAATACAAAGGAAACACGACTTCACATTAGAATGCTTATAAAATTGTGTTCACATGTCTGGTAAATCTCATTTACCTGTTCTGTAGTGGTTAATAATCTATCTCCGATTTTAATCTAAATTTTAGCTTTTTCGTTATTAAAGATCAATATCAAAATTTGCATAGCTTCAAATAATCTGTATTCCTTTTTTTTTTTTTGCTGTGCAAGCAACTGTCTCTTTACAGCGGTAGAAACAAGATCATGGCTAAAAAAGAAGATGTGGTATGATTGCCAATTAGACAACTCTCCACAAGCGACCGCATGACACAGAAATTAACAACCATTGGTCACCGTACAGCATTCAACAATGAGCAAAGCCCATACTGCATAGTCACCTATAAAAGGCCCCGAAATGACTATGTAACATAATTCAAACGAGAAAAATAACGGCCTAATTTATGTACAAAAAATGAACGAAACACAAATATATAACACATAAACAAACGACATGTACAACCACTGAATTACAGGTTCCTGACTTGGGACAGGCACATACATACATAATGTTGCGGGGTTAATCATGTTAGCGGGATCTCCATCCTCCCCTAACATGGGACAGTGGTGTAACAGTACAACATAAGAACGAACTATAAAAATCAGTTGAAAAAGGCTTAACACATCAGATGGATAAAAATACAAATACTACAAATACAAGTTAGCATTACAATGACAATTCCGACCCATATATACCTGGCAATTCTTTCTCTTGCGAGTACAGCTGTTTCCTGTTATTTACGAGGGTATGAATGCTCCCAGGCTTTAACAAAAGGTTGTTTTCGGCTACCGTTAGCGTCAAATTGGTTACTATTGGCTTTACATTGTGTCATAGTTCAAATTATTCGTTAAGTGTTTGTTTACCTGTGTTAATTTGTCTTTCTATTGTGTTAAGCCATTTCTATTGATATTTTATAGTGTGTCTTCCTATGTTGTGATGTTACACTTTTGTTTCAGATAAAGGTGAAGGTTGGTACCTATTTAAAAGTTTAAACCCGCTGCCTTTGTCTGCAACTGTTCTAAGTCAGGAATTTGATGTTCAGATTTTGTCGTTTGTTGATATGTTAATTTAAACATATTTTATTGTTCAAAATGACAAAAGGATCAGACACAAGTTTTACATTTTAGTAACGTCTTCTCCGAATGATGTTTCATAGAAGTTTCTCGTTTTTATTTATAGATTGGACCATTGATTTTCCCGTTTGAATGGTTTACACTAGTAATTTTTTGTACCCTTTATAGCTTGCTGTTCGGTGTGAGCCAATGCTCCGTGTTGAAGACAGTACTTTGACCAATAATAATTTGCTTTTACACATTGTTACTGGGATAGAGAGTTGTCTCATTGGCACTCATACCACATTTTTTTTTTTATCTTTATTCACTCATACCACATCTTCTTACAACTAATTTAGGTGATATGGGCGTGTTATATATATGTGGTGGTGTTTAACGACCTTGACTGGCTATACAGCCCTCGCACGGTCGGATCGGTGCCCGAAGACGTTTGGTGAGCTTTAACATGTTTTTGATGCCGTGGGTCAGGAACAAGTAGTGGAGGTCGCAATATGTAGGCCGCCATCTTGGTTTTGGTGAGTAGATTTTTCTTTGTTTACTATTTTGATGTTTATTTTCACTAACGGCTGCTTTCAGGGCCAGTTTGGTCAGCTTGGCAGCCCGCTAGCCTCGATGATGGAGTACAGGTAGATGATCTCGGACGTAGTTCGAAAGATGACAGGAAGCATTATCAAGACCAAAGCCGTGAGGCAGTGAAATGAAGGTCATATCACCCAACAGCCTAGGATACAGCCCTCGGACGTTAATCGGCATAACACTCCCCATAATACAATGGTTTTGGAGTGCATGTTAACGCGGGTACGCCAACTACTACGTCCATCTGTACGGCATGGATTGGTTTCTGTCATCTTAAGTAGTAAGTCGTTGATATATCTAACTGTAAACCCTCATCGATGATAGCGGTAAAGGAGAGCGGCATAATGTATTGTATGGAGTGGAGTGTTGGAGTGGAGTATTGGAGTGGAGTGTTGGAGTGAACTTTTGGAGTGAGATTTTGGAGTGAAATTTTTGGAGTGAGATTTTGGAGTGAAATTTGATGAAAAATTTTGTAGTGAATAATTTAAAAACAAACCATACTGAAATAGAAATAAAAAAATGCATGCAGTGAAGTATTCGAATAATAATGTTTCGAATAATAATGTGAATGACCTCATATCAACAGTCCTTTATAAACAATTTCAAATTCTCCTGATCTACTGATGCATAACTAAGAGTTATATAATTATTTAGCATTGTGATTTCCCAATCTCTTAAGAATTTGGCAGCATCCTCATTAGGAGAATTTTACATGCTCGTGTATTAGGTTTAGTCCCCATTTCCATTCTTTATTATATTATATTATTTTGTGAAATGAACAAAAAATCTTCACATTATCATGTTTAAAAGTATCATATTTATTGTTTTTGCACTGTTGTTTTTAGCTTTTTAAATGATTTACAAATTAATTGACTTGAGCTTCTGTTTAAATAAAAAAGAATGTTTAAATGTTTTTAACAATGATGAAAGTATTTTCATTTTCTGAATTTAATGTAGATGAAATTTGGATTTATGAAAAAATTAAGTTATTAATTGGTATTACCTAGCTATCATTTCGGTATCAATAGAACACAATAATAAAAGATGAACTGCAATTACAGTGTTATTTCCTGGATTTACATTGAGAAAATATTGTTACACCTGGGGTGTGTGGTTAAACCTTCGTAGCAGGCTGAGCTATAAATATAAATATAAGACATAGGTAATATGGTAATTTTTGATACATGCACTGGTATAGATACATCAATAGTAATATAATATCATATATATATATATGATAAATCTCCAATATGTGGATACATATTAACAAGAGAGATTGGTAAAATTTCAATATTTACAAAACTATTTAGTTATAGATATAAGGCATATAATAATTATGGTCTCAATAAAATATATAAGTCTTGAGATTCATTACGTATGTTGGTTGAAGGAACCGCATTTAATAAAAGTTGAAAATAAATGAACCAACTACTAACGTTGTTGTCAAATCTATAAAAGATATTGTTGAAAATCTATATAGGAAAAAAGAAATAGATTCACAAACTTATAATTTCTTGAGGAATAATAATGAATCAAAACACGGACACATGTACCTTCTTCCAAAAGTTCATAAAATTAATCTAGAAATAATTAATGAGGCATTCCGAACTGGTCAAATAGTTGGAAACATAAACATTCCTTACCGACCAATCATCAATAAGTGTAACTCTCCCACGAGACGCATTGAAAGATTACTGGGTCTAATCTTAAAACCATTATTGAAGAGGCATAACTTTTACATTCAATATACAAAAGACTTCATTAATAAAATAGAGTCACACGAGGTCACAAAAGAATGCATCCTTATTGCCTATGATGTAACATCGATGTACACAACTATGAACATTGATAACTTAGAAGAAACAGTTATCAATTCATTAGAATCAATTGACTCACAAGAATATAGTTTCAGCAGATTTTACTATAATGTTCTTTAAACGGTTGCAGTATTTCTTTGCGTGTGAACTGGGTTATCACAGGTTTCAGGTAATAATATATTATGCAAATCATTTGCGGGTTGTACCAATATAGAAAATAATTTTAAAATATGTGATATTGAAAATTTTTACTTTATAAAAGAAAAAAAAAAGAAAAAAAGAAAATGAATATACAGATAAAAGAAATTATGCAAGAAAATTATAAAAAACTGTTTTTAAAAAAATTGAATTGAAAAAATTATTCATGATTATCTGTTATCAAAATTTAAATCAATATTTAGCACTGTAATTTTTCTTTCTTTATTTTTAATGAATACTTGTTCAAAATTAAACAAAACATTTAACCCCCTAACATTCTACTACTTCTAGAATAATATACTATATACTCTAAATTTTCACCAAAAAAAAGTCACTCCAAAATCTCACTCTAAAAATTTCACTCCAAAATCTCACTCCAAAATCTCACTCCAACACTCCACTCCATAAAATACATTATGCCAAGGAGAGCTGGCCCAGCACGTCCGTTCAGCTGTAATGACTGAGACGTAACTGTCAATTGATTTGATGGGGGTGTTTAGCCATTTTGGATTGTATATAATGGAGAACCAAGTTGGGAGAACCTAAGGTCTAGATTTTCAATCAAATTAGCAAAATTTGGTGAGGAATGCAGATCACTGATGTGAATTTTCATTTAAAAGAATAGATTTATAATATTTCAACTTATACATGTTTTTTTCAACAAGCTAAGATTATTTTTGCTTGATATTTTTCAAATAACATTTTAAGGGGAGGTAACTCAGAAATAGTGGATTTTCTGATAGAACTTTTACAAATTCTGCTATTTTGTATTTTAGCCGGAAAAAACGTACGGTGACCATATCTTTTCTATTGATATTCTCTATATAAAAGATATTATTACAGACTAGGGGAATAGCTCTGGTAGCATGATGGAGGCGATTATATACGGACACATAAAAACACATCAGCTTCCATTTCTACATTTTAATCAGACAAAGAATGACGTCACAAACATAAATACAAGATACTAGCAAAAGGGGAACAACTCTCTCTTTCACACAGAAACATAATCCGACCATACATACTGATGCATAACATCCCGCCCACAAAACAAAAATTTACTAAATTTTTACAATGGTCAATATGTTTATGTGTTATAAAAAAAATACAATATATAATAATTTCCAAAATTAAAAGTTCACATGAATAAAGTTAATCTCTCGACACTCTAGTAACCATTTTAAAACAAACGTAACCATTTTAAAACAAACGTATCAACGCTGCAAACCCGAAAGTCTGGCATCTCGGACTCCTCCCTCGGATGACCTTATGCACGCATTACTTCCACACAACAATTACAGTGATACACATATTAATGGCATTTCCTACTAGACAAACATATATCATTATAAATAGATGAATACAAATTTGATAGTATCATCAGAGACCTTAAACTCTTAAATTTAATCAGGTTTTATTTATGATAAATATCACACCGCTAAATGATAAACACATTCACATTAGCTTAATTTCAAAGTAAACAAATAACGTACATCAAAATTAGCATGAAAAGTATCTGGTTTCATAAAATCAACATGGTTAAAAATAGAATGTTCTCGTACAGAATAAATTCATCATCTTTTCTTTAAAATAGGTCTTCTCGGAAATCTGAAAAAACCATGGCGATACAGTTATCACCAAAACACAGTAAATATAATTACGTTTTTAAAAGACGGAGTCAAATAAAGGTTACGGCGGAATGAACACAACAGCAATACAGTCAACATATTACGCAATACACATCACACGTGTAGAAGGTTCAACGGATAAATCTGGGTCAACAGTTGTTATGAAAAATGGCTCTTCTGATGAAATCGGAACTTTAGACTATGCATGGCGATACAGTTATCACCGATGCAAATTGAATAATGTCAATTGAAAATAGCATATATATAAACAGGATCCAAATATTACGGAAATCGAATATGAGATAAATCTCACGTGCTTTCTGGTTAAAAACGGTATACATGTAGACATTCATAAATAATTCACAAAGACAGTACGTACACGAGACGAGACATGGTCTGTTCTTCTCTTCAAAAATGCAATTTAAATGTTGGTACTATAATAAAAGTTCGGCTTAATTTTTAAAATCAATAAAAAGTTATCAGCATCATGGCGGAATAACAGGATCCATCAGGAACAATCGGTCAACTTTTTAAGTAAAAATATCCAAAATCCAATGAAAAATTAAAATCCAAAATATGTATAAATCATTATTCACGATCGTTTAGGTCACTCCACCATATTACAGACTAGGGGAATAGCTCTGGTAGCATGATAGAGGGGGGATAGGAGGGGTCCTGATCCCGAAATCCCGGGCCTAAAAACACGAAATCCCGAAATCCCGGGCTTAAAAAGACGAAATCCCGAGGTCCCGAAATCCGAGAAAAAGAATTCCCGGATCCCGAAAGGGTCAATCCCGAAATCCTGAGCTTAAAAACACCCGATCCCGGAGTCCCGATAAAGGTCCTATTCCCCCTCATGATAGAGGCGATTATATACGGACACATAAAAACACATCAGCTTCCATTTCTACATTTTAATCAGACAAAGAATGACGTCACAAACATAAATACAAGATACTGGCAAAAGGGGAACAACTCTCTCTTTCACACAGAAACATAATCCGACCATACATACTGATGCATAACAATATATTCTCCTATTTCATTTTAAAATTCGATCATTTAATTTAGCTATAATCACACAATTATGTTTTTTTCCTGTATAATTCATGCAAAATGTGTTATTTTGTTACAACCAGTAACTTGAGAAAATGCTCTTTGACCTATCATTTTTATCTTATTTTTGAACATATCTCAATCTAATAAAAATATTGATTTCTGATATGTCATACTACATATATGAGCTCATATGTAGTATATAACAAAATCAGAGATCAATATTTTAATTAGATTGATATCTCAATATATATACTTCGTTTTGGCAAAGCATAAACAAATTCTATCATTTTTTATTTACACTCCCGTAACACCTTATGGTTACAAGAGCGCAATTATTCGTAATGCATTTTCCATAGGGTACCACTAGTGTTCCGTATTTTTTTTCTCTCAAAGACTACACAAACTAGCGAAAAACGGGTGACAGTTCCTGTTACTAGAAATGCCAGTGTTGCATTACAACAAAAAAAAATATAGGGTCATGCGGCTCAAATTGACTTAAAATGCAGTTGAAAAAGATCGTCTACTTTTTTCGCTTAATGAAAAAGGCATATTTTTAATGGCTCCGACGTGCAGAAATTAAAGATATTTTCTATACTTTGTAAAATATGAATATGATTTTCGGCAATTTTTAAACCTAATTGGATAAGCTTTCGATTAAATGTAATTCCAATCCTGTATCAACCAATCAGAAGCCGTATAGGATTCTATTCTGAGTACCATCTTTGGGGTAAAAAACTTGCCGGTTAAATGTAAACAAATGATTGCGCTCTTGTAACCTTATCGTGCAAATCCGTAGTAAAATTTAAATCATATTTTTTTGGTCGAGCCTGCAACTTTTGTTGCAGAAAGCTCGAGCCGGCAGCGGCTACGGCGGTGTTAGCTTACTTCTTAAAAGCTTTATATTTTAGAAGGTGGAAGACCTGGATTCTTCATACTTTGTATATAGATGCTTCATATTACGAAGTTTCCGTCAGTCACATGTCCAATGCCCTTTATCTCATTTTCATGGTTCAGTGACCACTTGAAAAAAAGTTCAGATTTTTTGTAATGTTGAATTCTCTCTTATTATAAGTTATAGGATATCTATGTTTGGTATGTGCGTACCATGCAAGGTCCTCAAGCCCGTCAGACTGTTTTCACTTGACCTCGACCTCATTTCATGGATCATTGAACAAGGTTAAGTTTTGGTGGTCAAGTCCATATCTCAGATATTATAAGCAATAGGCCTAGTATATTCGGTGTATGGAAGGACTGTTAGGTGTACATGTCCAAGTTGCCAGTGTCATATGACCTTGACCTCATTTTCATGGTTCAGTGGTCAAAGTTTAGTTTTTGAGTTTTGGTCCTGTTATCTTATACTATATGCCATAGGTCAACTATATTTGGTGTATGGAAATATTGTATTATCTATATTTCAGTTCCCATGTTTTATTTGAGGGTGACCTCAATTTCGCGGTTCAATGCACAGTTTTAAGTTGTTGTGTTTTGGTCTATTTTTCTTAAACTATAAGTAATAGCTAGGTCAACTATATTTGTTGTATGGAAGCATTGTTAGCTGTACATGTTTGCCTGGCATGGTTCATCTGACCTTGACCTCATTTTCATGGTTTATTGGTCTTTGTTTAGTTATCTTGGTTAATGATAAGTTTATGTGACAGTTGTAATAAAGCTTTATACTTAGGTCTATCAACACAATATCAATGGTTACTAAAGAAGGCGAGACATTTCAGTGTGTGCACTCTTGTTTTTATATAAGTTGGTATTTTTTTTAACTTTATTTCGAAATAAATAAATTTGGTGTATTTACTGTCTTTTGATTGGTTAATAGTATTAGTTTTATTATCAATGTTGTCAATTTTTATTGCGACACGCCCACTCTGACGTTGTGTATTCATACGCCAACATGTGTGTACGTTGTTATTGTGAATATTATAAATAATATAAAAAGTTCTTTGAGCTTTATTAGCTCACCTGGCCTAAAAGGCCATGTGAGCTTTTCTCATCACTTGGCGTCCGTCGTCGTCGTCGTCGTCGTCGTCTGTCGTCGTTAACAATTTTTCAAACATCTTCTCCTCTGAAACTACTGAATGGATTTAAATGAAACTTAACATGATTGTTCCTTAGTATATCTTGCACAAAATGTGCGCTTCGATTTTTGATCCGTCAAAAAACATGGCCGCCGTTACTTAAAATAGAACATAGGGGTCAAATGCAGTTTTTGGCTTATATCTCAAAAAACGAAAGCATTTAGAGCAAATCTGACATGGGGTAAAAATGTTCATTAGGTCAAGATCTATCAGCCCTGAAATTTTCAGATGAATCAAACAAACCATTGTTGGGTTGCTGCCACTTAATTGGTAATTTTAAGGAAATTTTGCAGTTTTTGGTCATTATCTTGAATATTATTATAGATAAAGATAAACTGTAAACAGCAAAAAAGATCAGCAAAGTAAGATCTACAAATAAGTTGATATGACCAAAATTGTCAATTGACCCCTTAAGGGGTTATTGTCCTTTAATGACAATTTTTCACAATTTGTTCATCATATTTGCTAACTTTAAAAAATCTTCTCCTCTGAAACTACTGAATGGATTTGGTTAAAACTTAGCATGATTGTTCCTTAGATTATCCTGCACAAAGTGTGTGCTTTGATTTTTGATCCGTCAAAAAACATGGCCGCCGTTACTTAAAATAGAACATAGGGGTCAAATGCAGTTTTTGGCTTATATCTCAAAAACGAAAGCATTTAGAGCAAATCTGACAAGGAGTAAAAATGTTCATTAGGTCAAGATCTATCAGCCCTGAAATTTTCAGATGAATCAAACAAACCATTGTTGGGTTGCTGCCACTTAAGTGGTAATTTTAAGGAAATTTTGCAGTTTTTGGTCATTATCTTGAATATTATTATAGATAAAGATAAACTGTAAACAGCAAAAAAGATCAGCAAAGTAAGATCTACAAATAAGTTAATATGACCAAAATTGTCAATTGACCCCTTAAGGGGTTATTGTCCTTTAATGACAATTTTTCACAATTTGTTCATATTTGCTAACTTTAAAAAATCTTCTCCTCTGAAACTACTGAATGGATTTGATTAAAACTTAGCATGGTTGTTCCTTAGATTATCCTGCACAAAGTGTGTGCTTTGATTTTTGATCCGTCAAAAAACATGGCCGCCGTTACTTAAAATAGAACATAGGGGTCAAATGCAGTTTTTGGCTTATATCTCAAAAACGAAAGCATTAAGAGCAAATCTGACATGGCGTAAAAATGTTCATGAGGTCAATATTTATCAGCCCTGAAATTTTCAGATGAATCAAACATCCAATTGTTGGGTTGCTGCCACTTAATTGGTAATTTTAAGGAAATTTTGCAGATTTTGGTCATTATCTTGAATATTATTATAGATAAAGATAAACTGTAAACAGCAAATATGATCAGCAAAGTAAGATCTACAAATAAGTCAATTTGACCAAAATTGTCAATTGACCTCTTTAGGAGTTATTGCCCTTTAAAGACTTTTTTCACAATTTGTTCATCATGTTGACTTACTTTAAAAAATCTTCTCTTATGAAACTGCTGTATCAATTTCAGCCAAACTTAGGCTAAATGAGTTTCAGAGTTTCAGAGTATCTAGTATAAATTTTATATTTCATTTCCTTGTATGTCAAGAAACATAGCTCCTATGGCTAAAATAGAACATAGGAGAAAATGATTTTTTTTTGCTTTTGAAGAAAATAGGACGATTCAAAGAACATTTAAATAAATTGAAAAGCCAAAATAATCATTGATGAGAGATTAAACCAAAAAATTCAGGTGAGCGATTCAGGCTCTTGAGAGCCTCTTGTTTTTGATAGAAATTTATTTATAATGAATGGCAATAATTTATTTTGAATTTATTGACCCATAAAATTAATTTTTGACTCTTCACATTTTACATAATCCGCTTTGCGGATTATTCAATGTGAAGAGTCAAAAATTAGTTTTATGGTTAAAAAAATTCAAAGTAAATAATAGCCATTCATTAATTAAAAAAAAAGTTGCAGGTGGAAAATATAGTATAGATACCAATATAAAAAAAAAAATAACATGGCAAGTACACCACTCCTTCAAATTTTCTCTTCCAGACATATGATGAAATTTTCTCTTTCCAGACATATGATGAAATTTTCTCTTTCCAGACATATGATGAAATTTTCTCTTTCCAGACATATGATGAAATTTTCTATTTCCAGACATATGATGAAATTTTCTCTATTTCCAGACATATGAAAATCAGTAATGATAACTGTTTGTTACATTGAAATCGAACATTCAGAAGTTGAAAACTATTTTTAACTCTTTTTTTTTGTATTCCAAACCGTTCCCGGAGCAGTAGCAATTATTTTTTTCCCCAGATTGGTCAATAAGCCAAGATGGCGGCAAATGTTGAACTTGTAAACAGAGCTTGGACTGTTTTAACAGACACTTTGACACCTGGAGAAAAAAAAGTAGC
>NW_027267705.1:0-25497 GCF_963676685.1 Mytilus edulis
GTCCCTTATATGATGAAAAAATCAATATAGTCATAATGTAAAAAAGTTGCCCCTTACAGTACCAAGCATTTTCACTGCTTAATTTTTTTGTATCTATAACGTTCAAGAATTATAGGGAAATGAAAAACTTATAAAAATCTAAAATATGACCTTGACCTTTGACCTTGACCTAATTTTCTAAGTTAGGACCCAGGGGACTCAAATAAAAACATTCCAGGGTATACGGTTAACAGTTTAGGAGTTTAAAAAACATACCGACAAATTTATTCCGTAAGGTAGATAACTCCTATAAAATTTCATCAAATCGCTTCGATTCAAATACGCCAAAAATTACTGAGGATGTAACGAACAGTTTGTAAAAAGAATTTTGTCGCTTTCTTATTTTGTTACGAAGGAGATGCACACAGAGGATAAACAGTGAAAAGGGAGATAACTCTTACATAGAAAATGGTTCGCCTTAGCAGGGTGAAATTTAAAAGCGCATAAACTATACGATACCATATGGGAAATATCTAAGCGACATATTGCGAAACAAACATTTTGCGCAAGAACAAAATTTGGCGGAAGAAAAAAAAAAAAAAATAATAATAATAATAATAATAATCAGAACAAATACAATAAGTCTTTTCACAAAAAAGTGAAAAGACTTAATAATAAATATAAAGCAATTGTTTTGAAAACAATTGTTAGGCAGTCTTTCCCCTCTGATGAATGGACAATTGATTTTTTTGATTTATTGATTTGGAAAAAGGGGGGGGGGGGGGGTATTTGTTTGTTTGTTTGTTTTTGTAAAGGGTCTATATTATTTAGTTACCGGAGAAGTTTCATGTTTAGTTTGGAAAGTTTTTCTTTTATTTTAGATACAGCGCGCGCGCAAGATTGAAGAGACATCACGTGACGCGGGTTTATATTAAGAAAAACTTAGTCTTTTTATTTCTCTTTAGGTCGGGACGTTAAACAGACAACATGTATAGAGATGGAATGCACACAATGTAATTTCTTTTGTCATTGTAGGAAATTGACATTTTGATGAAAGTTCACAAGCAGTGCATGTTTTGGATTTAATTGAATCGGTGTAACTTTAAAACACATTTATTGATTATTTTTTGATGATGTCCATTTTTCAGCACCTGTTTGTAACACAGATTAGTATTTCAATCTCGGAGCGGACATTTTATTGTAGGTTTTTACAGAGATTGACGGACCTAGCAAGCGATTTTTACTGCATTGCCATTTCTTTTTTCTAGGAAAAGTCTTGAGAGATATCTGCAAAAAGTTTTTTTATGAACCTTCAGTACATGTATGCCCTGCTGACTGCAAATTTTCAGGTCGATTGGACTTGTAGTTTCAGAGAATATGTGGATTTTTTTTTCAGAAGAGACATAAGAACAATAATAAAATAAAAATTTTCTTGAATAATTGAGAGTTTGTTCCTTCAATAAACTGTCATAAATAAACAGTCATACATATTGATTGATTGATTAGTTGGTTGATTGATTGGTTGGTTGGTTGGTTGATTAAACACGTTTGATAGGGTCACTTAGAACAAGGGAAAAAAAACCTCAAGAGACCTTGCATCCCGTATTAAACGCATGACACGGAAACATACATTAAGTGATTGATTGGTTGGTTAAACACGTTAGTTAAACATGTTGATTGAACACGTTGGTTAAACACGTTGGCTGGTTAAACACGTTGGAGAGGCTCAATTTAAACAAGCGAAAAAAAAACATCTTGGATCCCGTATTTAACACATGAAACGGAAACATGCATTGATTGGTTGATTGGTTGGTTGGTTGGTTGGTTGGTTAAACACGTTGGTTAAACATGTTGGTTAAACACGTTGGTTAAACACGTTGGCTGGTTAAACACGTTTGATAGGCTCAATTTAAACAAGCGAAAAAAAAAACATCTTGGATCCCGTATTTAACACATAAAACGGAAACATGCATTGATTTATTGGTTGGTTGGTTGGTTGGTTGGTTGGTTGGTTGGTTGATTAAACACGTTGGTTAAACATGCTGGTTAAACACGTAGTTTAAACACGTTTGATAGGCTCAATTTTAACAAGCGAAAAAGAAACATCTTGGATCCCGTATTTAACACATGAAACGGAAACATGCATTGATTGGTTGATTGGTTGGTTGGTTAAACACGTTGGTTAAACATGTTGGTTAAACATGTTGGTTAAACACGTTGGCTGGTAAAACACGTTAGATAGGCTCAATTTAAACAAGCGAAAAAAAAACATCTCGGATCCCGTATTTAACACATTAAACGGAAACATGCATTGATTGATTGATTGGTTGGTTGGTTGGTTGGTTGGTTGGTTGGTTGGTTGGTTAAACACGTTGGTTAAACACGTTGGTTAAACACGTTGGCTGGTTAAACACGTTAGATAGGCTCAATTTAAACGAGCGAAAAAAAACCATCTTGGATCCCGTATTTAACACATGAAACGGAAACATGCATTGATTTATTGGTTGGTTGGTTGGTTGGTTGATTGATTAAACACGTTTGTTAAACATGCTGGTTAAACACGTAGCTTAAACACGTTTGATAGGCTCAATTTTAACAAGCGAAAAAAACCCATCTTGGATCCCGTATTTTACACATGAAACGGAAACATGCATTGATTGGTTGATTGGTTGGTTGGTTGATTGGTTGGTTGGTTGGTTGGTTAAACATGTTGGTTAAACACGTTAGTTAAACACGTTGGCTGGTTAAACACGTTAGATAGGCTCAATTTAAACAAGCGAAAAAAAACATCTTGGATCCCGTATTTAAGACATGAAACGGAAACATGCATTGATTGGTTGGTTGGTTGGTTGGTTGGTTGGTTGGTTGGTTGGTTGGTTAAACATGTTGGTTAAACACGTTGGTTAAACACGTTGGCTGGTTAAACACGTTAGATAGGCTCAATTTAAACAAGCGAAAAAAAACATCTTGGATCCCGTATTTAACACATGAAACGGAAACATGCATTGATTGGTTGGTTGGTTAAACACGTTGGTTAAACATGTTGGTTAAACACGTTGGTTAAACACGTTGGCTGGTTAAACACGTTAGATAGGCTCAATTTAAACGAGCGAAAAAAAAACCATCTTGGATCCCGTATTTAACACATGAAACGGAAACATGCATTGATTGATTGATTGGTTGGTTGGTTGGTTGGTTGGTTGGTTGATTGATTGGTTGGTTGGTTGGTTGGTTGGTTGGTTGGTTGGTTCGTTGGTTGAAATTCAAACACTCATAAAACTGTTTAAATAGTGCCAAAACCACATAATTTGATGACCTTGACCTTTGACCTTGTGACCTTCGTCAAGGTCATTGCTCCACAAGGTCATTGCAAAAGACCCTATGGGTCAAGGACCTTTTGTTTAAGAGTTTTGCCTAAAAATGGCTTTTTAAAAACCATCGATGGGAGTTATGTCCCTTATATGATGAAAAAATCAATATAGTCATAATGTAAAAAAGTTGCCCCTTACAGTACCAAGCATTTTTCACTGCTTAATTTTTTTGTATCTATAACCGTTCAAGAATTATAGGGAAATGAAAAACTTATAAAAATCTAAAATATGACCTTGACCTTTGACCTTGACCTAATTTTCTAAGTTAGGACCCAGGGGACTCAAATAAAAACATTCCAGGGTTATACGGTTAACAGTTTAGGAGTTTAAAAAACATACCGACAAATTTATTCCGTAAAGGTAGATAACTCCTATAAAATTTCATCAAATCGCTTCGATTCAAATACGCCAAAAATTACTGAGGATGTAACGAACAGTTTGTAAAAAGAATTTTGTCGCTTTCTTATTTTGTTACGAAGGAGATGCACACAGAGGATAAACAGTGAAAAGGGAGATAACTCTTACATAGAAAATGGTTCGCCTTAGCAGGGTGAAATTTAAAAGCGCATAAACTATACGATACCATATGGGAAATATCTAAGCGACATATTGCGAAACAAACATTTTGCGCAAGAACAAAATTTGGCGGAAGAAAAAAAAAAAAAAAATAATAATAATAATAATAATAATAATCAGAACAAATACAATAAGTCTTTTCACAAAAAAGTGAAAAGACTTAATAATAAATATAAAGCAATTGTTTTGAAAACAATTGTTAGGCAGTCTTTCCCCTCTGATGAATGGACAATTGATTTTTTTGATTTATTGATTTGGAAAAAGGGGGGGGGGGGTATTTGTTTGTTTGTTTGTTTTTGTAAAGGGTCTATATTATTTAGTTACCGGAGAAGTTTCATGTTTAGTTTGGAAAGTTTTTCTTTTATTTTAGATACAGCGCGCGCGCAAGATTGAAGAGACATCACGTGACGCGGGTTTATATTAAGAAAAACTTAGTCTTTTTATTTCTCTTTAGGTCGGGACGTTAAACAGACAACATGTATAGAGATGGAATGCACACAATGTAATTTCTTTTGTCATTGTAGGAAATTGACATTTTGATGAAAGTTCACAAGCAGTGCATGTTTTGGATTTAATTGAATCGGTGTAACTTTAAAACACATTTATTGATTATTTTTTGATGATGTCCATTTTTCAGCACCTGTTTGTAACACAGATTAGTATTTCAATCTCGGAGCGGACATTTTATTGTAGGTTTTTACAGAGATTGACGGACCTAGCAAGCGATTTTTACTGCATTGCCATTTCTTTTTTCTAGGAAAAGTCTTGAGAGATATCTGCAAAAAGTTTTTTTATGAACCTTCAGTACATGTATGCCCTGCTGACTGCAAATTTTCAGGTCGATTGGACTTGTAGTTTCAGAGAATATGTGGATTTTTTTTTCAGAAGAGACATAAGAACAATAATAAAATAAAAATTTTCTTGAATAATTGAGAGTTTGTTCCTTCAATAAACTGTCATAAATAAACAGTCATACATATTGATTGATTGATTAGTTGGTTGATTGATTGGTTGGTTGGTTGGTTGATTAAACACGTTTGATAGGGTCACTTAGAACAAGGGAAAAAAAACCTCAAGAGACCTTGCATCCCGTATTAAACGCATGACACGGAAACATACATTAAGTGATTGATTGGTTGGTTAAACACGTTAGTTAAACATGTTGATTGAACACGTTGGTTAAACACGTTGGCTGGTTAAACACGTTGGAGAGGCTCAATTTAAACAAGCGAAAAAAAAACATCTTGGATCCCGTATTTAACACATGAAACGGAAACATGCATTGATTGGTTGATTGGTTGGTTGGTTGGTTGGTTGGTTAAACACGTTGGTTAAACATGTTGGTTAAACACGTTGGTTAAACACGTTGGCTGGTTAAACACGTTTGATAGGCTCAATTTAAACAAGCGAAAAAAAAAACATCTTGGATCCCGTATTTAACACATAAAACGGAAACATGCATTGATTTATTGGTTGGTTGGTTGGTTGGTTGATTAAACACGTTGGTTAAACATGCTGGTTAAACACGTAGTTTAAACACGTTTGATAGGCTCAATTTTAACAAGCGAAAAAGAAACATCTTGGATCCCGTATTTAACACATGAAACGGAAACATGCATTGATTGGTTGATTGGTTGGTTGGTTAAACACGTTGGTTAAACATGTTGGTTAAACATGTTGGTTAAACACGTTGGCTGGTAAAACACGTTAGATAGGCTCAATTTAAACAAGCGAAAAAAAAACATCTCGGATCCCGTATTTAACACATTAAACGGAAACATGCATTGATTGATTGATTGGTTGGTTGGTTGGTTGGTTGGTTGGTTGGTTGGTTGGTTAAACACGTTGGTTAAACACGTTGGTTAAACACGTTGGCTGGTTAAACACGTTAGATAGGCTCAATTTAAACGAGCGAAAAAAAACCATCTTGGATCCCGTATTTAACACATGAAACGGAAACATGCATTGATTTATTGGTTGGTTGGTTGGTTGGTTGATTGATTAAACACGTTTGTTAAACATGCTGGTTAAACACGTAGCTTAAACACGTTTGATAGGCTCAATTTTAACAAGCGAAAAAAACCCATCTTGGATCCCGTATTTTACACATGAAACGGAAACATGCATTGATTGGTTGATTGGTTGGTTGGTTGATTGGTTGGTTGGTTGGTTGGTTAAACATGTTGGTTAAACACGTTAGTTAAACACGTTGGCTGGTTAAACACGTTAGATAGGCTCAATTTAAACAAGCGAAAAAAAACATCTTGGATCCCGTATTTAAGACATGAAACGGAAACATGCATTGATTGGTTGGTTGGTTGGTTGGTTGGTTGGTTGGTTGGTTGGTTGGTTAAACATGTTGGTTAAACACGTTGGTTAAACACGTTGGCTGGTTAAACACGTTAGATAGGCTCAATTTAAACAAGCGAAAAAAAACATCTTGGATCCCGTATTTAACACATGAAACGGAAACATGCATTGATTGGTTGGTTGGTTAAACACGTTGGTTAAACATGTTGGTTAAACACGTTGGTTAAACACGTTGGCTGGTTAAACACGTTAGATAGGCTCAATTTAAACGAGCGAAAAAAAAACCATCTTGGATCCCGTATTTAACACATGAAACGGAAACATGCATTGATTGATTGATTGGTTGGTTGGTTGGTTGGTTGGTTGGTTGGTTGATTGATTGGTTGGTTGGTTGGTTGGTTGGTTGGTTGGTTGGTTCGTTGGTTGAAATTCAAACACTCATAAAACTGTTTAAATAGTGCCAAAACCACATAATTTGATGACCTTGACCTTTGACCTTGTGACCTTCGTCAAGGTCATTGCTCCACAAGGTCATTGCAAAAGACCCTATGGGTCAAGGACCTTTTGTTTAAGAGTTTTGCCTAAAAATGGCTTTTTAAAAACCATCGATGGGAGTTATGTCCCTTATATGATGAAAAAATCAATATAGTCATAATGTAAAAAAGTTGCCCCTTACAGTACCAAGCATTTTTCACTGCTTAATTTTTTTGTATCTATAACCGTTCAAGAATTATAGGGAAATGAAAAACTTATAAAAATCTAAAATATGACCTTGACCTTTGACCTTGACCTAATTTTCTAAGTTAGGACCCAGGGGACTCAAATAAAAACATTCCAGGGTTATACGGTTAACAGTTTAGGAGTTTAAAAAACATACCGACAAATTTATTCCGTAAAGGTAGATAACTCCTATAAAATTTCATCAAATCGCTTCGATTCAAATACGCCAAAAATTACTGAGGATGTAACGAACAGTTTGTAAAAAGAATTTTGTCGCTTTCTTATTTTGTTACGAAGGAGATGCACACAGAGGATAAACAGTGAAAAGGGAGATAACTCTTACATAGAAAATGGTTCGCCTTAGCAGGGTGAAATTTAAAAGCGCATAAACTATACGATACCATATGGGAAATATCTAAGCGACATATTGCGAAACAAACATTTTGCGCAAGAACAAAATTTGGCGGAAGAAAAAAAAAAAAAAAATAATAATAATAATAATAATAATAATCAGAACAAATACAATAAGTCTTTTCACAAAAAAGTGAAAAGACTTAATAATAAATATAAAGCAATTGTTTTGAAAACAATTGTTAGGCAGTCTTTCCCCTCTGATGAATGGACAATTGATTTTTTTGATTTATTGATTTGGAAAAAGGGGGGGGGGGGTATTTGTTTGTTTGTTTGTTTTTGTAAAGGGTCTATATTATTTAGTTACCGGAGAAGTTTCATGTTTAGTTTGGAAAGTTTTTCTTTTATTTTAGATACAGCGCGCGCGCAAGATTGAAGAGACATCACGTGACGCGGGTTTATATTAAGAAAAACTTAGTCTTTTTATTTCTCTTTAGGTCGGGACGTTAAACAGACAACATGTATAGAGATGGAATGCACACAATGTAATTTCTTTTGTCATTGTAGGAAATTGACATTTTGATGAAAGTTCACAAGCAGTGCATGTTTTGGATTTAATTGAATCGGTGTAACTTTAAAACACATTTATTGATTATTTTTTGATGATGTCCATTTTTCAGCACCTGTTTGTAACACAGATTAGTATTTCAATCTCGGAGCGGACATTTTATTGTAGGTTTTTACAGAGATTGACGGACCTAGCAAGCGATTTTTACTGCATTGCCATTTCTTTTTTCTAGGAAAAGTCTTGAGAGATATCTGCAAAAAGTTTTTTTATGAACCTTCAGTACATGTATGCCCTGCTGACTGCAAATTTTCAGGTCGATTGGACTTGTAGTTTCAGAGAATATGTGGATTTTTTTTTCAGAAGAGACATAAGAACAATAATAAAATAAAAATTTTCTTGAATAATTGAGAGTTTGTTCCTTCAATAAACTGTCATAAATAAACAGTCATACATATTGATTGATTGATTAGTTGGTTGATTGATTGGTTGGTTGGTTGGTTGATTAAACACGTTTGATAGGGTCACTTAGAACAAGGGAAAAAAAACCTCAAGAGACCTTGCATCCCGTATTAAACGCATGACACGGAAACATACATTAAGTGATTGATTGGTTGGTTAAACACGTTAGTTAAACATGTTGATTGAACACGTTGGTTAAACACGTTGGCTGGTTAAACACGTTGGAGAGGCTCAATTTAAACAAGCGAAAAAAAAACATCTTGGATCCCGTATTTAACACATGAAACGGAAACATGCATTGATTGGTTGATTGGTTGGTTGGTTGGTTGGTTGGTTAAACACGTTGGTTAAACATGTTGGTTAAACACGTTGGTTAAACACGTTGGCTGGTTAAACACGTTTGATAGGCTCAATTTAAACAAGCGAAAAAAAAAACATCTTGGATCCCGTATTTAACACATAAAACGGAAACATGCATTGATTTATTGGTTGGTTGGTTGGTTGGTTGATTAAACACGTTGGTTAAACATGCTGGTTAAACACGTAGTTTAAACACGTTTGATAGGCTCAATTTTAACAAGCGAAAAAGAAACATCTTGGATCCCGTATTTAACACATGAAACGGAAACATGCATTGATTGGTTGATTGGTTGGTTGGTTAAACACGTTGGTTAAACATGTTGGTTAAACATGTTGGTTAAACACGTTGGCTGGTAAAACACGTTAGATAGGCTCAATTTAAACAAGCGAAAAAAAAACATCTCGGATCCCGTATTTAACACATTAAACGGAAACATGCATTGATTGATTGATTGGTTGGTTGGTTGGTTGGTTGGTTGGTTGGTTGGTTGGTTAAACACGTTGGTTAAACACGTTGGTTAAACACGTTGGCTGGTTAAACACGTTAGATAGGCTCAATTTAAACGAGCGAAAAAAAACCATCTTGGATCCCGTATTTAACACATGAAACGGAAACATGCATTGATTTATTGGTTGGTTGGTTGGTTGGTTGATTGATTAAACACGTTTGTTAAACATGCTGGTTAAACACGTAGCTTAAACACGTTTGATAGGCTCAATTTTAACAAGCGAAAAAAACCCATCTTGGATCCCGTATTTTACACATGAAACGGAAACATGCATTGATTGGTTGATTGGTTGGTTGGTTGATTGGTTGGTTGGTTGGTTGGTTAAACATGTTGGTTAAACACGTTAGTTAAACACGTTGGCTGGTTAAACACGTTAGATAGGCTCAATTTAAACAAGCGAAAAAAAACATCTTGGATCCCGTATTTAAGACATGAAACGGAAACATGCATTGATTGGTTGGTTGGTTGGTTGGTTGGTTGGTTGGTTGGTTGGTTGGTTAAACATGTTGGTTAAACACGTTGGTTAAACACGTTGGCTGGTTAAACACGTTAGATAGGCTCAATTTAAACAAGCGAAAAAAAACATCTTGGATCCCGTATTTAACACATGAAACGGAAACATGCATTGATTGGTTGGTTGGTTAAACACGTTGGTTAAACATGTTGGTTAAACACGTTGGTTAAACACGTTGGCTGGTTAAACACGTTAGATAGGCTCAATTTAAACGAGCGAAAAAAAAACCATCTTGGATCCCGTATTTAACACATGAAACGGAAACATGCATTGATTGATTGATTGGTTGGTTGGTTGGTTGGTTGGTTGGTTGGTTGATTGATTGGTTGGTTGGTTGGTTGGTTGGTTGGTTGGTTGGTTCGTTGGTTGAAATTCAAACACTCATAAAACTGTTTAAATAGTGCCAAAACCACATAATTTGATGACCTTGACCTTTGACCTTGTGACCTTCGTCAAGGTCATTGCTCCACAAGGTCATTGCAAAAGACCCTATGGGTCAAGGACCTTTTGTTTAAGAGTTTTGCCTAAAAATGGCTTTTTAAAAACCATCGATGGGAGTTATGTCCCTTATATGATGAAAAAATCAATATAGTCATAATGTAAAAAAGTTGCCCCTTACAGTACCAAGCATTTTTCACTGCTTAATTTTTTTGTATCTATAACCGTTCAAGAATTATAGGGAAATGAAAAACTTATAAAAATCTAAAATATGACCTTGACCTTTGACCTTGACCTAATTTTCTAAGTTAGGACCCAGGGGACTCAAATAAAAACATTCCAGGGTTATACGGTTAACAGTTTAGGAGTTTAAAAAACATACCGACAAATTTATTCCGTAAAGGTAGATAACTCCTATAAAATTTCATCAAATCGCTTCGATTCAAATACGCCAAAAATTACTGAGGATGTAACGAACAGTTTGTAAAAAGAATTTTGTCGCTTTCTTATTTTGTTACGAAGGAGATGCACACAGAGGATAAACAGTGAAAAGGGAGATAACTCTTACATAGAAAATGGTTCGCCTTAGCAGGGTGAAATTTAAAAGCGCATAAACTATACGATACCATATGGGAAATATCTAAGCGACATATTGCGAAACAAACATTTTGCGCAAGAACAAAATTTGGCGGAAGAAAAAAAAAAAAAAAATAATAATAATAATAATAATAATAATCAGAACAAATACAATAAGTCTTTTCACAAAAAAGTGAAAAGACTTAATAATAAATATAAAGCAATTGTTTTGAAAACAATTGTTAGGCAGTCTTTCCCCTCTGATGAATGGACAATTGATTTTTTTGATTTATTGATTTGGAAAAAGGGGGGGGGGGGTATTTGTTTGTTTGTTTGTTTTTGTAAAGGGTCTATATTATTTAGTTACCGGAGAAGTTTCATGTTTAGTTTGGAAAGTTTTTCTTTTATTTTAGATACAGCGCGCGCGCAAGATTGAAGAGACATCACGTGACGCGGGTTTATATTAAGAAAAACTTAGTCTTTTTATTTCTCTTTAGGTCGGGACGTTAAACAGACAACATGTATAGAGATGGAATGCACACAATGTAATTTCTTTTGTCATTGTAGGAAATTGACATTTTGATGAAAGTTCACAAGCAGTGCATGTTTTGGATTTAATTGAATCGGTGTAACTTTAAAACACATTTATTGATTATTTTTTGATGATGTCCATTTTTCAGCACCTGTTTGTAACACAGATTAGTATTTCAATCTCGGAGCGGACATTTTATTGTAGGTTTTTACAGAGATTGACGGACCTAGCAAGCGATTTTTACTGCATTGCCATTTCTTTTTTCTAGGAAAAGTCTTGAGAGATATCTGCAAAAAGTTTTTTTATGAACCTTCAGTACATGTATGCCCTGCTGACTGCAAATTTTCAGGTCGATTGGACTTGTAGTTTCAGAGAATATGTGGATTTTTTTTTCAGAAGAGACATAAGAACAATAATAAAATAAAAATTTTCTTGAATAATTGAGAGTTTGTTCCTTCAATAAACTGTCATAAATAAACAGTCATACATATTGATTGATTGATTAGTTGGTTGATTGATTGGTTGGTTGGTTGGTTGATTAAACACGTTTGATAGGGTCACTTAGAACAAGGGAAAAAAAACCTCAAGAGACCTTGCATCCCGTATTAAACGCATGACACGGAAACATACATTAAGTGATTGATTGGTTGGTTAAACACGTTAGTTAAACATGTTGATTGAACACGTTGGTTAAACACGTTGGCTGGTTAAACACGTTGGAGAGGCTCAATTTAAACAAGCGAAAAAAAAACATCTTGGATCCCGTATTTAACACATGAAACGGAAACATGCATTGATTGGTTGATTGGTTGGTTGGTTGGTTGGTTGGTTAAACACGTTGGTTAAACATGTTGGTTAAACACGTTGGTTAAACACGTTGGCTGGTTAAACACGTTTGATAGGCTCAATTTAAACAAGCGAAAAAAAAAACATCTTGGATCCCGTATTTAACACATAAAACGGAAACATGCATTGATTTATTGGTTGGTTGGTTGGTTGGTTGGTTGGTTGGTTGGTTGATTAAACACGTTGGTTAAACATGCTGGTTAAACACGTAGTTTAAACACGTTTGATAGGCTCAATTTTAACAAGCGAAAAAGAAACATCTTGGATCCCGTATTTAACACATGAAACGGAAACATGCATTGATTGGTTGATTGGTTGGTTGGTTAAACACGTTGGTTAAACATGTTGGTTAAACATGTTGGTTAAACACGTTGGCTGGTAAAACACGTTAGATAGGCTCAATTTAAACAAGCGAAAAAAAAACATCTCGGATCCCGTATTTAACACATTAAACGGAAACATGCATTGATTGATTGATTGGTTGGTTGGTTGGTTGGTTGGTTGGTTGGTTGGTTGGTTAAACACGTTGGTTAAACACGTTGGTTAAACACGTTGGCTGGTTAAACACGTTAGATAGGCTCAATTTAAACGAGCGAAAAAAAACCATCTTGGATCCCGTATTTAACACATGAAACGGAAACATGCATTGATTTATTGGTTGGTTGGTTGGTTGGTTGATTGATTAAACACGTTTGTTAAACATGCTGGTTAAACACGTAGCTTAAACACGTTTGATAGGCTCAATTTTAACAAGCGAAAAAAACCCATCTTGGATCCCGTATTTTACACATGAAACGGAAACATGCATTGATTGGTTGATTGGTTGGTTGGTTGATTGGTTGGTTGGTTGGTTGGTTAAACATGTTGGTTAAACACGTTAGTTAAACACGTTGGCTGGTTAAACACGTTAGATAGGCTCAATTTAAACAAGCGAAAAAAAACATCTTGGATCCCGTATTTAAGACATGAAACGGAAACATGCATTGATTGGTTGGTTGGTTGGTTGGTTGGTTGGTTGGTTGGTTGGTTGGTTAAACATGTTGGTTAAACACGTTGGTTAAACACGTTGGCTGGTTAAACACGTTAGATAGGCTCAATTTAAACAAGCGAAAAAAAACATCTTGGATCCCGTATTTAACACATGAAACGGAAACATGCATTGATTGGTTGGTTGGTTAAACACGTTGGTTAAACATGTTGGTTAAACACGTTGGTTAAACACGTTGGCTGGTTAAACACGTTAGATAGGCTCAATTTAAACGAGCGAAAAAAAAACCATCTTGGATCCCGTATTTAACACATGAAACGGAAACATGCATTGATTGATTGATTGGTTGGTTGGTTGGTTGGTTGGTTGGTTGGTTGATTGATTGGTTGGTTGGTTGGTTGGTTGGTTGGTTGGTTGGTTCGTTGGTTGAAATTCAAACACTCATAAAACTGTTTAAATAGTGCCAAAACCACATAATTTGATGACCTTGACCTTTGACCTTGTGACCTTCGTCAAGGTCATTGCTCCACAAGGTCATTGCAAAAGACCCTATGGGTCAAGGACCTTTTGTTTAAGAGTTTTGCCTAAAAATGGCTTTTTAAAAACCATCGATGGGAGTTATGTCCCTTATATGATGAAAAAATCAATATAGTCATAATGTAAAAAAGTTGCCCCTTACAGTACCAAGCATTTTTCACTGCTTAATTTTTTTGTATCTATAACCGTTCAAGAATTATAGGGAAATGAAAAACTTATAAAAATCTAAAATATGACCTTGACCTTTGACCTTGACCTAATTTTCTAAGTTAGGACCCAGGGGACTCAAATAAAAACATTCCAGGGTTATACGGTTAACAGTTTAGGAGTTTAAAAAACATACCGACAAATTTATTCCGTAAAGGTAGATAACTCCTATAAAATTTCATCAAATCGCTTCGATTCAAATACGCCAAAAATTACTGAGGATGTAACGAACAGTTTGTAAAAAGAATTTTGTCGCTTTCTTATTTTGTTACGAAGGAGATGCACACAGAGGATAAACAGTGAAAAGGGAGATAACTCTTACATAGAAAATGGTTCGCCTTAGCAGGGTGAAATTTAAAAGCGCATAAACTATACGATACCATATGGGAAATATCTAAGCGACATATTGCGAAACAAACATTTTGCGCAAGAACAAAATTTGGCGGAAGAAAAAAAAAAAAAAAATAATAATAATAATAATAATAATAATCAGAACAAATACAATAAGTCTTTTCACAAAAAAGTGAAAAGACTTAATAATAAATATAAAGCAATTGTTTTGAAAACAATTGTTAGGCAGTCTTTCCCCTCTGATGAATGGACAATTGATTTTTTTGATTTATTGATTTGGAAAAAGGGGGGGGGGGGTATTTGTTTGTTTGTTTGTTTTTGTAAAGGGTCTATATTATTTAGTTACCGGAGAAGTTTCATGTTTAGTTTGGAAAGTTTTTCTTTTATTTTAGATACAGCGCGCGCGCAAGATTGAAGAGACATCACGTGACGCGGGTTTATATTAAGAAAAACTTAGTCTTTTTATTTCTCTTTAGGTCGGGACGTTAAACAGACAACATGTATAGAGATGGAATGCACACAATGTAATTTCTTTTGTCATTGTAGGAAATTGACATTTTGATGAAAGTTCACAAGCAGTGCATGTTTTGGATTTAATTGAATCGGTGTAACTTTAAAACACATTTATTGATTATTTTTTGATGATGTCCATTTTTCAGCACCTGTTTGTAACACAGATTAGTATTTCAATCTCGGAGCGGACATTTTATTGTAGGTTTTTACAGAGATTGACGGACCTAGCAAGCGATTTTTACTGCATTGCCATTTCTTTTTTCTAGGAAAAGTCTTGAGAGATATCTGCAAAAAGTTTTTTTATGAACCTTCAGTACATGTATGCCCTGCTGACTGCAAATTTTCAGGTCGATTGGACTTGTAGTTTCAGAGAATATGTGGATTTTTTTTTCAGAAGAGACATAAGAACAATAATAAAATAAAAATTTTCTTGAATAATTGAGAGTTTGTTCCTTCAATAAACTGTCATAAATAAACAGTCATACATATTGATTGATTGATTAGTTGGTTGATTGATTGGTTGGTTGGTTGGTTGATTAAACACGTTTGATAGGGTCACTTAGAACAAGGGAAAAAAAACCTCAAGAGACCTTGCATCCCGTATTAAACGCATGACACGGAAACATACATTAAGTGATTGATTGGTTGGTTAAACACGTTAGTTAAACATGTTGATTGAACACGTTGGTTAAACACGTTGGCTGGTTAAACACGTTGGAGAGGCTCAATTTAAACAAGCGAAAAAAAAACATCTTGGATCCCGTATTTAACACATGAAACGGAAACATGCATTGATTGGTTGATTGGTTGGTTGGTTGGTTGGTTGGTTAAACACGTTGGTTAAACATGTTGGTTAAACACGTTGGTTAAACACGTTGGCTGGTTAAACACGTTTGATAGGCTCAATTTAAACAAGCGAAAAAAAAAACATCTTGGATCCCGTATTTAACACATAAAACGGAAACATGCATTGATTTATTGGTTGGTTGGTTGGTTGGTTGGTTGGTTGGTTGGTTGATTAAACACGTTGGTTAAACATGCTGGTTAAACACGTAGTTTAAACACGTTTGATAGGCTCAATTTTAACAAGCGAAAAAGAAACATCTTGGATCCCGTATTTAACACATGAAACGGAAACATGCATTGATTGGTTGATTGGTTGGTTGGTTAAACACGTTGGTTAAACATGTTGGTTAAACATGTTGGTTAAACACGTTGGCTGGTAAAACACGTTAGATAGGCTCAATTTAAACAAGCGAAAAAAAAACATCTCGGATCCCGTATTTAACACATTAAACGGAAACATGCATTGATTGATTGATTGGTTGGTTGGTTGGTTGGTTGGTTGGTTGGTTGGTTGGTTAAACACGTTGGTTAAACACGTTGGTTAAACACGTTGGCTGGTTAAACACGTTAGATAGGCTCAATTTAAACGAGCGAAAAAAAACCATCTTGGATCCCGTATTTAACACATGAAACGGAAACATGCATTGATTTATTGGTTGGTTGGTTGGTTGGTTGATTGATTAAACACGTTTGTTAAACATGCTGGTTAAACACGTAGCTTAAACACGTTTGATAGGCTCAATTTTAACAAGCGAAAAAAACCCATCTTGGATCCCGTATTTTACACATGAAACGGAAACATGCATTGATTGGTTGATTGGTTGGTTGGTTGATTGGTTGGTTGGTTGGTTGGTTAAACATGTTGGTTAAACACGTTAGTTAAACACGTTGGCTGGTTAAACACGTTAGATAGGCTCAATTTAAACAAGCGAAAAAAAACATCTTGGATCCCGTATTTAAGACATGAAACGGAAACATGCATTGATTGGTTGGTTGGTTGGTTGGTTGGTTGGTTGGTTGGTTGGTTGGTTAAACATGTTGGTTAAACACGTTGGTTAAACACGTTGGCTGGTTAAACACGTTAGATAGGCTCAATTTAAACAAGCGAAAAAAAACATCTTGGATCCCGTATTTAACACATGAAACGGAAACATGCATTGATTGGTTGGTTGGTTAAACACGTTGGTTAAACATGTTGGTTAAACACGTTGGTTAAACACGTTGGCTGGTTAAACACGTTAGATAGGCTCAATTTAAACGAGCGAAAAAAAAAACCATCTTGGATCCCGTATTTAACACATGAAACGGAAACATGCATTGATTGATTGATTGGTTGGTTGGTTGGTTGGTTGGTTGGTTGGTTGATTGATTGGTTGGTTGGTTGGTTGGTTGGTTGGTTGGTTGGTTCGTTGGTTGAAATTCAAACACTCATAAAACTGTTTAAATAGTGCCAAAACCACATAATTTGATGACCTTGACCTTTGACCTTGTGACCTTCGTCAAGGTCATTGCTCCACAAGGTCATTGCAAAAGACCCTATGGGTCAAGGACCTTTTGTTTAAGAGTTTTGCCTAAAAATGGCTTTTTAAAAACCATCGATGGGAGTTATGTCCCTTATATGATGAAAAAATCAATATAGTCATAATGTAAAAAAGTTGCCCCTTACAGTACCAAGCATTTTTCACTGCTTAATTTTTTTGTATCTATAACCGTTCAAGAATTATAGGGAAATGAAAAACTTATAAAAATCTAAAATATGACCTTGACCTTTGACCTTGACCTAATTTTCTAAGTTAGGACCCAGGGGACTCAAATAAAAACATTCCAGGGTTATACGGTTAACAGTTTAGGAGTTTAAAAAACATACCGACAAATTTATTCCGTAAAGGTAGATAACTCCTATAAAATTTCATCAAATCGCTTCGATTCAAATACGCCAAAAATTACTGAGGATGTAACGAACAGTTTGTAAAAAGAATTTTGTCGCTTTCTTATTTTGTTACGAAGGAGATGCACACAGAGGATAAACAGTGAAAAGGGAGATAACTCTTACATAGAAAATGGTTCGCCTTAGCAGGGTGAAATTTAAAAGCGCATAAACTATACGATACCATATGGGAAATATCTAAGCGACATATTGCGAAACAAACATTTTGCGCAAGAACAAAATTTGGCGGAAGAAAAAAAAAAAAAAAATAATAATAATAATAATAATAATAATCAGAACAAATACAATAAGTCTTTTCACAAAAAAGTGAAAAGACTTAATAATAAATATAAAGCAATTGTTTTGAAAACAATTGTTAGGCAGTCTTTCCCCTCTGATGAATGGACAATTGATTTTTTTGATTTATTGATTTGGAAAAAGGGGGGGGGGGGTATTTGTTTGTTTGTTTGTTTTTGTAAAGGGTCTATATTATTTAGTTACCGGAGAAGTTTCATGTTTAGTTTGGAAAGTTTTTCTTTTATTTTAGATACAGCGCGCGCGCAAGATTGAAGAGACATCACGTGACGCGGGTTTATATTAAGAAAAACTTAGTCTTTTTATTTCTCTTTAGGTCGGGACGTTAAACAGACAACATGTATAGAGATGGAATGCACACAATGTAATTTCTTTTGTCATTGTAGGAAATTGACATTTTGATGAAAGTTCACAAGCAGTGCATGTTTTGGATTTAATTGAATCGGTGTAACTTTAAAACACATTTATTGATTATTTTTTGATGATGTCCATTTTTCAGCACCTGTTTGTAACACAGATTAGTATTTCAATCTCGGAGCGGACATTTTATTGTAGGTTTTTACAGAGATTGACGGACCTAGCAAGCGATTTTTACTGCATTGCCATTTCTTTTTTCTAGGAAAAGTCTTGAGAGATATCTGCAAAAAGTTTTTTTATGAACCTTCAGTACATGTATGCCCTGCTGACTGCAAATTTTCAGGTCGATTGGACTTGTAGTTTCAGAGAATATGTGGATTTTTTTTTTCAGAAGAGACATAAGAACAATAATAAAATAAAAATTTTCTTGAATAATTGAGAGTTTGTTCCTTCAATAAACTGTCATAAATAAACAGTCATACATATTGATTGATTGATTAGTTGGTTGATTGATTGGTTGGTTGGTTGGTTGATTAAACACGTTTGATAGGGTCACTTAGAACAAGGGAAAAAAAACCTCAAGAGACCTTGCATCCCGTATTAAACGCATGACACGGAAACATACATTAAGTGATTGATTGGTTGGTTAAACACGTTAGTTAAACATGTTGATTGAACACGTTGGTTAAACACGTTGGCTGGTTAAACACGTTGGAGAGGCTCAATTTAAACAAGCGAAAAAAAAACATCTTGGATCCCGTATTTAACACATGAAACGGAAACATGCATTGATTGGTTGATTGGTTGGTTGGTTGGTTGGTTGGTTAAACACGTTGGTTAAACATGTTGGTTAAACACGTTGGTTAAACACGTTGGCTGGTTAAACACGTTTGATAGGCTCAATTTAAACAAGCGAAAAAAAAAACATCTTGGATCCCGTATTTAACACATAAAACGGAAACATGCATTGATTTATTGGTTGGTTGGTTGGTTGGTTGGTTGGTTGGTTGGTTGATTAAACACGTTGGTTAAACATGCTGGTTAAACACGTAGTTTAAACACGTTTGATAGGCTCAATTTTAACAAGCGAAAAAGAAACATCTTGGATCCCGTATTTAACACATGAAACGGAAACATGCATTGATTGGTTGATTGGTTGGTTGGTTAAACACGTTGGTTAAACATGTTGGTTAAACATGTTGGTTAAACACGTTGGCTGGTAAAACACGTTAGATAGGCTCAATTTAAACAAGCGAAAAAAAAACATCTCGGATCCCGTATTTAACACATTAAACGGAAACATGCATTGATTGATTGATTGGTTGGTTGGTTGGTTGGTTGGTTGGTTGGTTGGGTTGGTTAAACACGTTGGTTAAACACGTTGGTTAAACACGTTGGCTGGTTAAACACGTTAGATAGGCTCAATTTAAACGAGCGAAAAAAAACCATCTTGGATCCCGTATTTAACACATGAAACGGAAACATGCATTGATTTATTGGTTGGTTGGTTGGTTGGTTGATTGATTAAACACGTTTGTTAAACATGCTGGTTAAACACGTAGCTTAAACACGTTTGATAGGCTCAATTTTAACAAGCGAAAAAAACCCATCTTGGATCCCGTATTTTACACATGAAACGGAAACATGCATTGATTGGTTGATTGGTTGGTTGGTTGATTGGTTGGTTGGTTGGTTGGTTAAACATGTTGGTTAAACACGTTAGTTAAACACGTTGGCTGGTTAAACACGTTAGATAGGCTCAATTTAAACAAGCGAAAAAAAACATCTTGGATCCCGTATTTAAGACATGAAACGGAAACATGCATTGATTGGTTGGTTGGTTGGTTGGTTGGTTGGTTGGTTGGTTGGTTGGTTAAACATGTTGGTTAAACACGTTGGTTAAACACGTTGGCTGGTTAAACACGTTAGATAGGCTCAATTTAAACAAGCGAAAAAAAACATCTTGGATCCCGTATTTAACACATGAAACGGAAACATGCATTGATTGGTTGGTTGGTTAAACACGTTGGTTAAACATGTTGGTTAAACACGTTGGTTAAACACGTTGGCTGGTTAAACACGTTAGATAGGCTCAATTTAAACGAGCGAAAAAAAAACCATCTTGGATCCCGTATTTAACACATGAAACGGAAACATGCATTGATTGATTGATTGGTTGGTTGGTTGGTTGGTTGGTTGGTTGGTTGATTGATTGGTTGGTTGGTTGGTTGGTTGGTTGGTTGGTTGGTTCGTTGGTTGAAATTCAAACACTCATAAAACTGTTTAAATAGTGCCAAAACCACATAATTTGATGACCTTGACCTTTGACCTTGTGACCTTCGTCAAGGTCATTGCTCCACAAGGTCATTGCAAAAGACCCTATGGGTCAAGGACCTTTTGTTTAAGAGTTTTGCCTAAAAATGGCTTTTTAAAAACCATCGATGGGAGTTATGTCCCTTATATGATGAAAAAATCAATATAGTCATAATGTAAAAAAGTTGCCCCTTACAGTACCAAGCATTTTTCACTGCTTAATTTTTTTGTATCTATAACCGTTCAAGAATTATAGGGAAATGAAAAACTTATAAAAATCTAAAATATGACCTTGACCTTTGACCTTGACCTAATTTTCTAAGTTAGGACCCAGGGGACTCAAATAAAAACATTCCAGGGTTATACGGTTAACAGTTTAGGAGTTTAAAAAACATACCGACAAATTTATTCCGTAAAGGTAGATAACTCCTATAAAATTTCATCAAATCGCTTCGATTCAAATACGCCAAAAATTACTGAGGATGTAACGAACAGTTTGTAAAAAGAATTTTGTCGCTTTCTTATTTTGTTACGAAGGAGATGCACACAGAGGATAAACAGTGAAAAGGGAGATAACTCTTACATAGAAAATGGTTCGCCTTAGCAGGGTGAAATTTAAAAGCGCATAAACTATACGATACCATATGGGAAATATCTAAGCGACATATTGCGAAACAAACATTTTGCGCAAGAACAAAATTTGGCGGAAGAAAAAAAAAAAAAAAATAATAATAATAATAATAATAATAATCAGAACAAATACAATAAGTCTTTTCACAAAAAAGTGAAAAGACTTAATAATAAATATAAAGCAATTGTTTTGAAACAATTGTTAGGCAGTCTTTCCCCTCTGATGAATGGACAATTGATTTTTTTGATTTATTGATTTGGAAAAAGGGGGGGGGGGTATTTGTTTGTTTGTTTGTTTTTGTAAAGGGTCTATATTATTTAGTTACCGGAGAAGTTTCATGTTTAGTTTGGAAAGTTTTTCTTTTATTTTAGATACAGCGCGCGCGCAAGATTGAAGAGACATCACGTGACGCGGGTTTATATTAAGAAAAACTTAGTCTTTTTATTTCTCTTTAGGTCGGGACGTTAAACAGACAACATGTATAGAGATGGAATGCACACAATGTAATTTCTTTTGTCATTGTAGGAAATTGACATTTTGATGAAAGTTCACAAGCAGTGCATGTTTTGGATTTAATTGAATCGGTGTAACTTTAAAACACATTTATTGATTATTTTTTGATGATGTCCATTTTTCAGCACCTGTTTGTAACACAGATTAGTATTTCAATCTCGGAGCGGACATTTTATTGTAGGTTTTTACAGAGATTGACGGACCTAGCAAGCGATTTTTACTGCATTGCCATTTCTTTTTTCTAGGAAAAGTCTTGAGAGATATCTGCAAAAAGTTTTTTTATGAACCTTCAGTACATGTATGCCCTGCTGACTGCAAATTTTCAGGTCGATTGGACTTGTAGTTTCAGAGAATATGTGGATTTTTTTTTCAGAAGAGACATAAGAACAATAATAAAATAAAAATTTTCTTGAATAATTGAGAGTTTGTTCCTTCAATAAACTGTCATAAATAAACAGTCATACATATTGATTGATTGATTAGTTGGTTGATTGATTGGTTGGTTGGTTGGTTGATTAAACACGTTTGATAGGGTCACTTAGAACAAGGGAAAAAAAACCTCAAGAGACCTTGCATCCCGTATTAAACGCATGACACGGAAACATACATTAAGTGATTGATTGGTTGGTTAAACACGTTAGTTAAACATGTTGATTGAACACGTTGGTTAAACACGTTGGCTGGTTAAACACGTTGGAGAGGCTCAATTTAAACAAGCGAAAAAAAAACATCTTGGATCCCGTATTTAACACATGAAACGGAAACATGCATTGATTGGTTGATTGGTTGGTTGGTTGGTTGGTTGGTTAAACACGTTGGTTAAACATGTTGGTTAAACACGTTGGTTAAACACGTTGGCTGGTTAAACACGTTTGATAGGCTCAATTTAAACAAGCGAAAAAAAAAACATCTTGGATCCCGTATTTAACACATAAAACGGAAACATGCATTGATTTATTGGTTGGTTGGTTGGTTGGTTGGTTGGTTGGTTGGTTGATTAAACACGTTGGTTAAACATGCTGGTTAAACACGTAGTTTAAACACGTTTGATAGGCTCAATTTTAACAAGCGAAAAAGAAACATCTTGGATCCCGTATTTAACACATGAAACGGAAACATGCATTGATTGGTTGATTGGTTGGTTGGTTAAACACGTTGGTTAAACATGTTGGTTAAACATGTTGGTTAAACACGTTGGCTGGTAAAACACGTTAGATAGGCTCAATTTAAACAAGCGAAAAAAAAACATCTCGGATCCCGTATTTAACACATTAAACGGAAACATGCATTGATTGATTGATTGGTTGGGTTGGTTGGTTGGTTGGTTGGTTGGTTGGTTGGTTAAACACGTTGGTTAAACACGTTGGTTAAACACGTTGGCTGGTTAAACACGTTAGATAGGCTCAATTTAAACGAGCGAAAAAAAACCATCTTGGATCCCGTATTTAACACATGAAACGGAAACATGCATTGATTTATTGGTTGGTTGGTTGGTTGGTTGATTGATTAAACACGTTTGTTAAACATGCTGGTTAAACACGTAGCTTAAACACGTTTGATAGGCTCAATTTTAACAAGCGAAAAAAACCCATCTTGGATCCCGTATTTTACACATGAAACGGAAACATGCATTGATTGGTTGATTGGTTGGTTGGTTGATTGGTTGGTTGGTTGGTTGGTTAAACATGTTGGTTAAACACGTTAGTTAAACACGTTGGCTGGTTAAACACGTTAGATAGGCTCAATTTAAACAAGCGAAAAAAAACATCTTGGATCCCGTATTTAAGACATGAAACGGAAACATGCATTGATTGGTTGGTTGGTTGGTTGGTTGGTTGGTTGGTTGGTTGGTTGGTTAAACATGTTGGTTAAACACGTTGGTTAAACACGTTGGCTGGTTAAACACGTTAGATAGGCTCAATTTAAACAAGCGAAAAAAAACATCTTGGATCCCGTATTTAACACATGAAACGGAAACATGCATTGATTGGTTGGTTGGTTAAACACGTTGGTTAAACATGTTGGTTAAACACGTTGGTTAAACACGTTGGCTGGTTAAACACGTTAGATAGGCTCAATTTAAACGAGCGAAAAAAAAACCATCTTGGATCCCGTATTTAACACATGAAACGGAAACATGCATTGATTGATTGATTGGTTGGTTGGTTGGTTGGTTGGTTGGTTGGTTGATTGATTGGTTGGTTGGTTGGTTGGTTGGTTGGTTGGTTGGTTCGTTGGTTGAAATTCAAACACTCATAAAACTGTTTAAATAGTGCCAAAACCACATAATTTGATGACCTTGACCTTTGACCTTGTGACCTTCGTCAAGGTCATTGCTCCACAAGGTCATTGCAAAAGACCCTATGGGTCAAGGACCTTTTGTTTAAGAGTTTTGCCTAAAAATGGCTTTTTAAAAACCATCGATGGGAGTTATGTCCCTTATATGATGAAAAAATCAATATAGTCATAATGTAAAAAAGTTGCCCCTTACAGTACCAAGCATTTTTCACTGCTTAATTTTTTTGTATCTATAACCGTTCAAGAATTATAGGGAAATGAAAAACTTATAAAAATCTAAAATATGACCTTGACCTTTGACCTTGACCTAATTTTCTAAGTTAGGACCCAGGGGACTCAAATAAAAACATTCCAGGGTTATACGGTTAACAGTTTAGGAGTTTAAAAAACATACCGACAAATTTATTCCGTAAAGGTAGATAACTCCTATAAAATTTCATCAAATCGCTTCGATTCAAATACGCCAAAAATTACTGAGGATGTAACGAACAGTTTGTAAAAAGAATTTTGTCGCTTTCTTATTTTGTTACGAAGGAGATGCACACAGAGGATAAACAGTGAAAAGGGAGATAACTCTTACATAGAAAATGGTTCGCCTTAGCAGGGTGAAATTTAAAAGCGCATAAACTATACGATACCATATGGGAAATATCTAAGCGACATATTGCGAAACAAACATTTTGCGCAAGAACAAAATTTGGCGGAAGAAAAAAAAAAAAAAAATAATAATAATAATAATAATAATAATCAGAACAAATACAATAAGTCTTTTCACAAAAAAGTGAAAAGACTTAATAATAAATATAAAGCAATTGTTTTGAAAACAATTGTTAGGCAGTCTTTCCCCTCTGATGAATGGACAATTGATTTTTTTGATTTATTGATTTGGAAAAAGGGGGGGGGGGGTATTTGTTTGTTTGTTTGTTTTTGTAAAGGGTCTATATTATTTAGTTACCGGAGAAGTTTCATGTTTAGTTTGGAAAGTTTTTCTTTTATTTTAGATACAGCGCGCGCGCAAGATTGAAGAGACATCACGTGACGCGGGTTTATATTAAGAAAAACTTAGTCTTTTTATTTCTCTTTAGGTCGGGACGTTAAACAGACAACATGTATAGAGATGGAATGCACACAATGTAATTTCTTTTGTCATTGTAGGAAATTGACATTTTGATGAAAGTTCACAAGCAGTGCATGTTTTGGATTTAATTGAATCGGTGTAACTTTAAAACACATTTATTGATTATTTTTTGATGATGTCCATTTTTCAGCACCTGTTTGTAACACAGATTAGTATTTCAATCTCGGAGCGGACATTTTATTGTAGGTTTTTACAGAGATTGACGGACCTAGCAAGCGATTTTTACTGCATTGCCATTTCTTTTTTCTAGGAAAAGTCTTGAGAGATATCTGCAAAAAGTTTTTTTATGAACCTTCAGTACATGTATGCCCTGCTGACTGCAAATTTTCAGGTCGATTGGACTTGTAGTTTCAGAGAATATGTGGATTTTTTTTTCAGAAGAGACATAAGAACAATAATAAAATAAAAATTTTCTTGAATAATTGAGAGTTTGTTCCTTCAATAAACTGTCATA
>NW_027267706.1:0-16144 GCF_963676685.1 Mytilus edulis
CATCATCTGCTCATTGTATGGTATATTATCTAAAGCTGAAAATATACAAACTATATAATCATTGAAATATCACGATGCTGTAGATACTAATTCATTAAACTGCTTAACAAAGTCTGGGCTAACTTCTTGAAGTTTGATTATCAAATTATTTCTATCACTTTCTGTCCAAGATTCAAACCACTGTGTAAAGAGTTTAAGCTGGCACTGAAAAATACTTGGTGGGCGATCATTCACTTTAAGCTGATGCATTGAATCAAATAACGTATCTATAGACACTGGGTTTGCCTTGTCAACTAAATCTTTTAAGAAGTCTCCTTTCTGCATCCCACTCCATCCCCTGAACCAATGAATAACACATTCTATCTCCGTTTCTGTATTTGAAATTGACATCTTTCTGTTTAGATTGATCTTATTTTATGACTTTCTTTGGGTGTACATCATGAACACTCTTCTTCTATCCTGAAAATAGTGACAATGTAAAATGATTCTAAAATAGAGAACTGTAAGCATATACTGTACTGTTAGAAACCATTAATTGAAATACAATGTTGTAAAACAAGAAATAAAAGTTCAGTTTTTATTACTACAAAAGATGAACTAGATTTAAAGTAATACAAACATTAAAATCTCAATTTCATACACTTTTGGTTTCCAGACAATACTTTGAGTACAATAAACTCATCATAGATACCAAGAATGAAATTTTGTATTTGTGCCAGAGGCAGGTTTCGTCTACAAAACTAAGATTGATCAGTGACGCTCGAATCAAAAAAAAAAAGAAGGCAAAATAAAGTACAAAGTTGTAGAGCACTGCACGTTGTGCAAAATTGTCAGGAAAACAGAATTTTGAGTGATAGAAAAAAAAAATGAAGCTATAGAATAGACCACTTTCGAGTTCATGCGCGCCGTTATGACGTCATTTACCAGATAGAGGGGATCGCCTGTATCCATGCACTATTTACGTTCATCAAGCGTCTTAGTGATCAACATTGTGTAGGATAAACTAGAAATAATGCTTGTTCTGTAGGTACTTTATGACAATGCCCTAATGACAGAAGTGCTAATTGTCAATTTTGAGATTTCAATTTGCTGAAAAATTCGTACAATATAGATTAAAAGTTTTCCAACCACTCGCTCAACATTGAAATGGAAGTGAAGACGCCCCTAAACGCACAAATGACGTTCACTAAAACCAGAGTTTTTGACGGAAATGCATCGAACTCGAAAGTTGTCTATTGAAAGGCAAGATATGACATGTATGAGAAGATAACTCTTTGGGTTTGTGTTGCTTATAAAAAAAGAAGATGTGGTATGATTGCCAATGAGATAACTCTCCACAAGAGACCAAATGACACAGAAATTAATAACTATAGGTCACTGTACAGCCTTCAATTTAGTCTTTAGTTTTCTATATTGTGTTTTGTGTACTCATTATTGTTTGTCTGGTTGTCTTTTTCTTTTTAAGCCATGGTGTTATGAGTTTATTTTCAGTCTATGAGTTTGAATGTCCGTCTGGTATCTTTCGTCCCTCTCTTACAAGGGTCTTTAAAAATATATAACAAAAGTAAGAGTCACATGTACAGGAATCTTGTTTCTTGCTACAAAACAAAATAAGTAAATGCATAAAACATAATCATTTCAGTACATCATCTCTACATGTATAAAAGTTTCATTATCTCAGTTATCTCCCCTTATAGAGTCAGGGATGCTACTTAAACAAGTGATTTCATTATCACCTGTTTTAGTGATTTTTTATATTCCAACTATCACCTATTTAAGTGATTTTGGTGTTTTCTTTGATCTTCAAATGCTAATTTCATTGATTTTCCATATTTTCACAAACTAATTTTCTATAATTTTCCTACATAAATCAATTATCCCTTTATCTTTGGATATCAATTTCACCAGTGCGCTTGGGCAGTAAGTTAGTGCACTAAAGCTTTTAAAAGTAACCTTGGGAATTGTTCTGTAATCAAATATTCATTAACTACTCTTACTATCAGACAAAGGTCAACAATATTGGTTAATCTGATTGATTTTCTTTAAAATTAAAATGATTCATTTTAAGGTTATGTCCTGTTCTACAAATTATTCCAGTTTTTGTATATTCAAATAAACTGTAAAAACTGGCAGGCTTATTAAGCAAATGACAATTTCTGCATGTACATAGTTTTTTCAATGGAATTTTGGTGTTTTTACCAATAAAAAATTCAAGCATGTGGGAAAAATATCCCAAAAAAGTTATAAACACTTATTGAAGTGATTAAATTTCAACTTCTCAAATTACTTGTTTCAGTGATTTGAAAAGTCTGTGCGAAAATTTTAAATATTTTACAGCCAAAATCACTCAAAGAAGTGATTTTGAAATCACTTGTTTAAGTTCCACCCTGACTGTTATATGGCAAAGATAAAAAAAAATTAATCAAACAAAATATTTTGTATTTGTAAAACAGTACGTACTGTCACAAAAATACAAGATAAAAGGACATAATTTTCTTTACTTAGAAATCATTGTACTAGTATTTGCTGAGGCTCAAACCAAGGAATCCCTACAAAGTAAGCCATGATGTGTAAGCCTGCCACCACATTACATATTGAGCTTAACTCCACTAGGCTGAGACTGACCATCACTAGCATGTAGCTAATGGAGAGTTTTTACATTTCTGCAAGGTATAAAAATGCACCACTAATAATAATAATTATAAATTTGTTATTTTTAGAAGGTAACACAGATAACAAAACAGTTAATCAACCCCATGGCCTTCTTCATCTTCATGAAATATTTATACATACACAAAGACACACAAAACAAAATGCTATAATTACACTACATGTGTACAAGATCACATATATATATATACTAGAAAATGTACATAGAATAGATACATGTAGACCAATACCACTGACATGTAAAAAGTATGACGATAATAAAGTGATAGCATTTTAACTACAACAAGTTCTCTTCTTATATCTTTAAGAGATTAGATTGACAGTTTGCTTTAAAAATATTTACAATTATATTTTCTTTCAAATTTAAAGGCAAAAAGTTTCACAATAAGGTTCCAGAATACTTATAAGTTCTTTTACCATAATTAGATCCATATGATATCATTGAACAAATATATGATTTTGGGTATATTTATCAACCATTGAACAGCTTGATAATAGTTCAGATAAATACCGTATTCAGGTGCTAAATTATTCATACACTTTTATATCATCACTGCTATAAAGTTTTTAATTCTTTTAAAAATGAGGTTGGTAATGGGGTTAACTTCATGACAAATAACAGTAAAAACTCTTGCCTAATGATGTTAACAGTAATTATTGGTGTATGTCAATAAAATGTGTACTATCTTTTAGGCGATAAACATTATAAACAATCCAATGTTTTTGACAAATCACGTTAAATATTTACCAAAAATAATGGTTACAATAACGCTATTTGAAACTAAGTCTGACGATTCACTATAAGGAAATTTTATGGTTGCCAATGATACACCTCTCCACAAGAGACCAAATGACACAGAAATTAACAACTGTAGGTCACCATAGGGCCTTCAACAACGAGCAAAGCTCATACCGCATAGTTAATTTTCTTTTTTTTTTTTATATTGACTGTTACACAGGGTTCTCATTTGGGGGTTCCGATCCCAGATCCCGCTTACTGTTTTGTCAGATTCCTGTATCCCGCTTACACTATGTACGTAAGCAATTCTCATTTTTTTTTGTCATTTCCTGGGTCCCGCTAAACCTCATTTCCTGTTTTCACGACACAATAATTTGACTTTCATGTGTCCCGCTTACAAAAAATCGGCAAAATTGAATCCCGCGTCACGCTTAGACCCCAATGAGACCCACTTACACATTTTACACTTTTTAAAAAATTGTAAAAACCAGATATCACTGTGTGATACTTTTAATGTGAATAAAAGTTATAAGGACTGAAAGGGAAAATCAGTAATTGTTGTCTAGGGCCATAACTGTCATTTGAGACATGTAATATATCTGGCTGTGGTTAAAGTCTGTAGATTTAAGATTAGATTTCTATAGGCATGTTTAAATTTTAATAGTCCCTGTTTGGTTTGTTTAGTGTTCCCTTCAATCATGCAATCATGTTTACCTATCTACTTGATTTTTGTATAAAAAAAGAGACATAAAGTTCACTGAAATAAACTTTCATACAGACTGTATTACAGGTATCTGTCTAAGAAGGCAATAAACACCGGTCGGGTACGAATTTTGTTTAGCCTGTCCCATAAAAAATGTGATGCACATCATGCAAAGTTTTACTATTATTTTTTTTAACTGTATTTGAATATAAAAAAATATATATAGTTATAGTGATTTAGTTATGAATAATATAATTTAACGTTTGGCAGATAAATGAAAGGTTTGGTATTCCACATACCTTCTATAAATACATTTCCACGGGGAATATCGCACATGTTTCATCATTCTATGTCAATTTCCGGTCTAAATAATAATGTTGATTTTTGAAATTGTAAGTTGGTAGAGTTCAAAGCATCATACCGAATACGTTTTGCATTCATAATTTTCATTTATATAGTAGACGCTAGACATACATTATTGACTATTGTAAGGTTTTAGGGCGATCTTTCATTCATGGTTTGACAAATATTCAAGGTTCATCAAAACAAATTGTGATACATGTAAATGTACACCTAACAAACTAATCTCACCTGTCCATTTGGCTAAGTTTTAAGGCCTTGCATCCACTAGATATATGAAAGTTAAAATAAATATTGTGTTGTGTTTTTTTTTAATTTATTTATGGGAGAATGGAAATGGGGAATGTGCCAAAGAGACAACAACCCGACCATAGAGCAGACAACAGCAGAAGGTCACCAACAGGTCTTCAATGCAACGCATGTTCACCCTGAGTCCGGTCGCCCACAGAGTCCACCCCCAGGTTTACTTCTCCCTCTTTTTATTGAAAAATTAGGGTATTAAAGTTTAATAAACATATTTAGATACAAATGTATTTTTATGGTAAAATGTATATATATATAATATGAGGCAGGCATTACCTGTAAATGGGGACGAAGTCTGTATGAATTATTTTTTTGTAACTTAATTATTTGTCAAAAAAAAGAAACGGAAATACCGTAACGTTTCCGATTTTGGTTCTGTTGTAAGGGATTTTAGTTGTGACGTTATTTAAATTATGACGTCATATGCAATGTAAACAAAGAAACGCTATCATGATTAGGTAACGTTTTTTTCATATCAAGGAATTATAAAAAATGAAATTGGTATTGCACGTTCCTTCCTATTTTATACTAGACTGATAAATATATATTTTACTCAAAGTTCCATACAAACGAGACCGGAAAAAGGAAGTATATTGTACATTTCTGCGCAGGTCCGGGATTTCAAAACATGACATAAAAAAAATTGAACGATTTTGAGTTCATTAGTACAATGAAAAATTCGGGAAATTTTCCGGAATTTTTTTTTTTTATTGAATTTTCTACTGTTATTGGGGACTTCGTCCCCATATTAGAATAACACTTATAATGACTAAATAACACTTGAAATTTTAATATTAGCACATATTGGTGACTTTTAAACATTGATTATTAAATAATAGTATATTATCAATGTATTTTATAACTTATAAATGAGTTACCAAAAGCAGATAAGTTCATAAAAAACTTTTTTAAATTTAGTGTGTACATCCAATTTGGTGTCTTGACCACGGAAATCACAATGGCTGCCATGTTCGATGTGGGTACTTATAAAGTGAGAAACGGAATCGAAACGAAACGAAACGAAATATAACGAAACGAAACGAAATACAACGAAACGCAACGAAATACAACGAAACGAAACGAAATGAAAAAATGAAGAAACGAAACGAAATGGAAAATGAAGAAACGAAATACAACGAAATAAACGAAATAGGCCTATATAAAATATATCTTTTACATTGTTTTAGGAGGTTAGGATTTTGATTTTAAACAGAAAATGTTGTATGAGTGCAAATGAGACAACTCTATCCACGCCACAGTGTAGTTTAACTTAGCAATTATAGGTTAGAGTACGGCCTTTCAATACGAACTCATGAACAATCACCGAACAAGATATAAAGGGTCAAAAATGACCAATATAAAACTATTTAAACAGGAAACCAACGCTATAATTAAGATGTGGTTTGAGTGCCAATGAGACAACTCTCCATCCAAGTCGCAATGCATTTTAAGTTAACAGTTCAATGAGCATCGACTTGAACACAGAATCTTTTCTAACACTAAACAGCAAGCTACATATAAAGTCCCCAAAATTGCCATTGAATACAAACTTTAAACAAGTAAATCAAAATATAGAAAACGAGAAACACCTATGAACCACACCAACCACTGAACAACAGGTTACTGACAATAGTATTGAATATGCATCTGGTTTAAACAGTTTAACAGGCTCGCCAACCTTGAACCTAACCTTAGACAGAAGTTAAACATTATAAAATAAAAAGACGCTATAAAATATTAACTCTATGAAAAAGACGCGATTTTAAACAATATCAACACTTCAGAATATGTATGATCCGCGACACAATACAATATATACAAAACGAGAAACAGAAAACACATATGAACTACAACAACCACATGAACAACAGGCTCCTAAATAATCCAGGACAGGTGCATGCATACAAAATATACACAATTAAGTATCTTGTAAAATCTGCATGCACGTCAGTGTTAAGTTTTCGTGGTCAAATCCATATCGCCTATATTTTAAGCATTTGGTGCACTATATTTGGTGTATTCAAATAACAGGTATCATCTGACTTGGACCCCATTTCTATAGTTCATTATAAGGGGTGTACTTTATCAATAATTTGGTTTATATGATGCTAATAAGATGAAAATTGCCGTTTAAAAAATGTCATCTGACCTTGACCTGATTTTCATGGTTCATTGGTCAAAGTCCAATTTTTGTCATGTCACTGAGTTTGTTTCAGAGATACTTTAAGCAATTGTTCTACTAGATTTCAGGGAAAGGAAAGATTTTGTACATACAAAAAAGATGTGTTGAGATTGCCAATAAGACAACAAGAGACCCAATGACACAGTTATTAACAAATATAGGTCACCGTACGGCCTTCAACAATGAACAAAGACCATACCGCATAGTCAGCTATAAAAGGCCCGAAATGATAAATGTAAAACAATTCAAACGAACCCACACGCCCTTTAGAGTAGTCTAGTCTGATGAACAGAATGTTGTCTATATGTCGGACTAAACTACTTTCAAAAGTAACTACACTCAAAAGTAATGATTTCATGGTTCAGTTTGAAAGCAACTTAACCAAAGATATTGGTTTAATCTACACACAAGTCCGAATTGCTGTCAGTAAGATGTTTCAATATATCTATATTGAGATATATTGCTTGCAACACGATGTAGATATTTGTTAATCACTTAAAACATGGTGGACTCTTTCTGACCATCTACGTATGTTGATTTTCTTTCTCATCGACGTCAGCAGCGGATCCAGTCATTTTCAAAAGATTGAAGGGGTCTCCAACCCAGGAGAAAAACATTCCAAATTTATATCTCCATTCAAATTCATGTTTGGTAAAAAGGGAGTAACACAGAACGTTCACCTCAGATCTCTTTTTCAGTTCAATTTTATGTTTCGTTATGGCTACTCGTCCGCCGTTAGCATTTCACATTTTTAATGTCTTGTCAAATACAACTTCTCCAATTCAAACTTAGGGAGATACCATTTGATTTTTATGGGCTAGGATGAATTTTTTTGTCCTGCATTTTATTTAGTTGTAATCTCTGTCCTACCTTTTTATTTTTCACTATATTTGGTCCTGCCTTTTTATATAAATTTATCCCGTTTTTTTGCCCAGTTGCTCATCCTGCCTTCTTTTTTACTAAACAATCCTGTCTTGCCTTATTTATACTCAAATCCCTGTCCTGCAGGTTTTTTTTTAATTTCATCATAGCCCTCTCCCCCCCCCCCCCCCCCCCCCCCCCCCCCCCCCCCCCTTCCAAAAAAAAATTCAAATGGTAGCCCCCTTAACTTGGACTCGGAACTTGGAATAAAAAAAAACCCAATTGATTACACCACCTTTTTAAAATCAAAATCCTAACCTCCTATAACAATGTAAAAGATATATTATATATAGGCCTATTTCGTTTATTTCGTTGTATTTCGTTTCTTCATTTTTCATTTCGTTTCGTTTCGTTACATTTCGTTGCGTTTCGTTGTATTTCGTTTCGTTTCGTTATATTTCGTTTCGTTTCGTTTCGATTCCGTTTCTCACTTTATAAGTACCCGTTCGATGTACACATTTAATTTAAAATGATCTTTATGAACTTATGTGCTTTCTATAAATCATTTTTAAGTTATAAAATACATCGATTAATATTTAATAATCAATGTTTAAAAGTCACCAATATGGTATAATATTAAAATTTCAAGTGTTATTCAGATAATAACAGTATTATTCGGTCATTAGTGTTTATACCCGTAAAATTCTTGAAATCCATGAAAACACATGGACATATACATGATATATATTTAAAATTAATGGTGTGTTTTTGAGCAATGTTAATTGTTCTAAGTAATATATTTCTCATTGATTGTTGTAAAAATTGTCTTTGATGGATAATAAAAACAACATTTTGTTTTGATAAACTAGTCAATTTGTTACGAGTGAAAACATTGGTGTACGAATTATAAAACATGACAAGGATTCATTCTAAATATCAGTCCAACAATGTTCAATCTGTAAATTTACAGAAGCAAATTTTTTGTTCTTCCCTGGTAGGGATTCAATATACAATTTATATATAGAATTGAACATGAGATCTAGATTGTTACAAAATGTTAAGCATGTTAAGATGTCATTGATATTACAAAAATGAATTACAAGACATACTAATACATGTACATGTTTATAACCAAGGAAGTTCTATAACCTTCTTGCTATAACCAAGGAGGTTATATTAGAAGGAGAGAGGACGAAAGACAATAATTACACATAAAATGTTACCGACTTTTCTGTAAGTGGGTGTTAATTACTTGAGATCGACTCTGTCACAGAGGGAGATTTTGTCCTAAATACATACCCGAGTAAGAACGGAAACACCCGAGGTGTCATAAACTGACCGTAAATATAATTATTGACATATTAATACGTTTTTTTGTGATATTTTTTATTAAGTAGTTAAAAATTAAAATTTTATGTTAAAAGTTAACTTTAACCCCGCCACATTATTTATGTATGTGCCTGTCCCAAATCAGGAGCCTGTATATTCAGTGGTTGTCGTTTGTTTATGTGTTAAATATTTGTTTTTCGTTCATTTTTTTACATAAATAAGGCCGTTAGTTTTCTCGTTTGAATTGTTTTACATTGTCTTATCGGGGCCTTTTATAGCTGACTATACGGTATGGGCATTGCTCATTGTTGAAGGCCGTACGGTGACCTATAGTTGTTAATGTCTGTGTCATTTTGGTCCTTTGTGGATAGTTGTCTCATTGGCAATCATACCACATCTTCTTTTTTTATATTCTTACCAATAGAAATGAAACGAATATCTGTCTCATTGCCGTCAATGTTAATACCAACAGAAAGCACTTTTACGTTGTTCCCGATAAATTTCTCTATGTTTCAATTGCAAATATTCTTTCCGGTCGTTACCGGTCACCGTAACTAAAGTACTTTGCATATTCTTATATTTTCTATGATTATTATCTGCCAATTCTCATCAACAGGAATTGACAGGTGAAGCGAACATCTTTGTTTAAAGCAATGTAGTGTTGAATAAAAATCGCACACTAACTTTCCTTTAAACCCTCATAACTTTGTCATTTCTTTATCTTTTTTCACGGTAGACAGACGATTGATTTTGAAATTGCGCGTCCAATCTTTTTCCATATCATAAACACCTATACACTGCATTGTTACCAAAAATACACCTGAATTTTAAGGATCCTCTCACTGATAACAACCACGTGACATATGCGATTTATCTATTAGCCCGAACTGCTCGAGGTAACAGCCCGGTACATCAGAGGGCCATGTCAAGTGGGTGATAAACATGTCGGTTTCTTTATATTTTTATCATTTTTCTCTGATCGAACTGCTATCCTGGGGATGCTAATTTTGTATCAAGCAGAGTGTTCACTCTCCTTCTAATATAACCTCCTTGCTATAACCAAAGACATGTGTGTGTATGTCTCTGCTGTAACTGAATTTGTAACTTTATAAAACAGCAATGCAAAGATTGATTAAATCAACAAAGGAAGCAACCATTTAAATTCAATTTGGAAAGGGGGGGTGGCGGGGTCCCTGACTGAGTCAGATTTTTTTTTGTGCACAGCGCAAACAATTTTATTTAATTTTCCAATGTTTCAATCATGTGTCAATTAAATATTTTTTTTCAAAATTAAACATTACAACATGTTTAAGGTCATTGAAGGTATTGGGGAAATCTGCTTTCAGAATAATTTTTTTGTCATCTGCTTGACCATGTTGACCAGAAAACATTTTTTCATCAAGTTTGGGACCAGAATATTTTTTTAGAAAAAAAAAAAAATAGAAAAAAAAGACGACTATTGTTAGTCGTAGTTGGCTGCTCTTGCCTTTTTATTCATTCATCATAATCATTACTTAATTCAATTTAAAAAGAAGCCTTCAGCATGTTCAACAGTAGCATGGATAGGGAAGCAAATGTATCAGGAGTTGATGAGGACTTACTTGAAAGTGTTTATGTCAAGGTACATCTACATTGTAGTTATATAAAATTGTAAGGATTAAGTTCATCTCCTTGCTTTATATCTACGAATTATATACCAGCACTTATTGTGTAAACAGACTGTAAGTCTGCCATCTACTTTAACCGACATCCTGTACGCATATTTATTATATATATTTACAGGAAATTTGAATACATCAGTTGTTGATAGATAAAGTTATGTCCAGCACAGGGGTGTGTAGCCATTGTGGTTGTACAGATATAGACACTGACCCAGCCAGAGGTGATGCAGTGTGTACTAACTGTGGTTCTGTCTTGGAAGATCAGATTATTGTCTCAGAGATCCAGTTTGAAGACAATGCTGGTGGAGGATCATCTGTTATAGGACAATTTGTGTCATCTGATGGTATAATATTTAAAAAAAATCATTGATTTTTGTCTGTTTTAAGATCTTAGAACAGAATTTACATTTGTTTTACTTTATTGAACATCATTTGTGTACACAATTTGTAATATATGCAAGTTAACCTTTTTGTTTGATAATCTGCTTTTTTTCACAACTTTATGTATAGCTGCTTTCAAATGTTTTAAATGTGATTGAGCACAAAACATACAATTTATATATTTTCATGATTGCCATTTTTCCAGACTATGAAACTAAGCAATTTAGTCAGTAAATTTTAACTCTTTGTTTTTTAGGATCAAAACCACACAGTTTGGGAATTAATTTTCCTCATGGCATCAAGAGAGAATCAAGGACAGTCACATATGAAAATGGTAAATAAGAAGTCAAATCCTCAATCTACTAGTGTTCTGTATAGCTACATTTATGTACTTATCTTATTTCCTGTATAACTACTTATCTTATTCAATTAAACTTTAGACATGATTTTCAATGGTAGCTGCCAAATTCAGTTTGTGAAAGCAATGTTTTGATTTCCATTCAGAAAACATATTTCTTTGGTGTTTATGGATAACAAAGCACAGATTTTCAAAAGTTTGAAAAATGACCAGTCATTCCAAGGCTTGTATTTCCTATCATGATTTCCTTGATAGAGGGTTGCTGCTTACTAGGAAGCTATTAAACCAAGAGTTCCAAATGGTGAAGTTAAAGTCATCCCATCATAAATTTTATGGACCCCATCACGAGTTGGTTGACCGTTATTGAATAACCGTTTCACAGATGATATCAGATATGTTCCTTATGTCATGACTACAATTCCCTTCCCTTTTCATGAATGTGACTTACCGAATTAGATTATTCACCAGATTTGTAATAACATAAGTAACACAACGGGTGCCACATGTGGACCAGGTTCTGCTTACCCTTCCAGAGCACCTGAGATCACCCCCAGATTTTGGTGGGGTTTGTGTTGCTTAATCTTTGGTTTTCTATGTTGTGCCTTCTGTACTATTATTTGTCTGCTTGTCTTTTTATTTTTTAGCCATGGCGTTGTTAGTTTATTTTTAATCTAAGAGTTTGACTGTCCCTCTGGTATCTTTCGCCCCTCTTACATATTCAGCTGATTTTGTGATGAAAACTTTTTCAGTTATTGGCGTGAAAAATGATTTGATTTTATGTATTTTAAAAATACCTGTTCCTTGTTTTCTTTTTTAAACTTTTTTATATAAATTAATAAAAGTTGCATACCTATGTTTATTCATATGAATTTATAGATAAATTTAATTTTGATATTGTACATTCATATTGATTTGAACTATCAATACATTCCTCATACACAGAGTTATTTTAAACTATTTCAAGGTATGTTTCATTACATTTTTAGCTCAATTCGCACATCACTTTGAAATAGACTTCCTTAAGCATAGCTGTGTACAATGTGCAAAGCCCCTTGATTGGATTAAAATCTACTAATTTTATTAATTGTGAGGGGCTGTAAATATATTAAAATAAATTTATTATATATTTATGTTGTAAAGTATAGTCATTAGATGCTTTGTTTGAAAATTGCAGGAAGAAGATCTATTCAGCAGGTTGGTTCTCAACTGAGACTGAATCAGCATTGTATTGATACAGCATTTAACTTCTTTAAGATGGCTGTAAATAAGAGATTGACCAGGGGAAGAAAGACAACACATGTGATAGCTGCCTGTTTATACCTTGTGTGTAGAACTGAAGGAACACCTCATATCCTTGACACTATTGAAATAGGTTGACTCAAAGAGCACAATATTTGAGTTGAGGGAATATGAAATTACAGTCAATTTGTTAGATACTAAAAATGACATGGTCATTAGTCTTAAAATGAAGATATTGAACCACCACTGATTATATGTCTAATTTGTTTTACAGTTATGGTTAAATGAATATACCATTGTTTATTCAAATATAAATACTTAAGAAGATGTTGTAGTTTGCATGCAATAGATTCAATAGAATTCCCAAAAGGATGTATGAAATCATTTGACATGATTGACTTGTCATTAACTTGTTATAAGGGCAATGAAGGACACAGAATGGCAGATTATTGTTTGATGTTAGAAATAAAATGGATGCCTTAAAAGACACTGAATGGGCATCTGCGTTTAGGACTTATGAGGACACTGCTACTAGTGTATTTCATACAAATACATTAATAATTGTTGGTAACTAATTTTGCATGAATTTTATGTTCATATGAGCTGTTGATTACAATGTATGTTCAAACCACTAAATCAAGGTTCCAGAAAAATTTAATGTTTCACCCATGACAATAATTGGGACCTACAAGAATAAACAAATCCACAGTATAGACAGGAGTTCTAAAACTGTATTATTCGTGACAATATGCAACCTCTACAATTAAAGGGAAACTTCGCAAAAAAATCAAAAATTGATATTATGTCCATTCTGTATAAAAATGCTCAAATTTATAGATATTAAAGTTTTATTCCGCTAAATAAGAGATCACCATCGATTTTAAATTTTGAGTATCAGTTCTCTACTCTCCGCCATCTTGTCACCTTCTCCGATGAAAAATCACGATATGTCAATAAACCACAAAGGAACAAAACTACAGTAAACGATGTAGTCGTAATTGCGTGTCGATATCTTGTCAATCGTACGGTTGTTTTATCTGACTGACTAACTTGATACGGAAAATGGTCTTATATTTTTAAATAACCATATAGTCTGTTATTTTTAAACTGATAATATTGTAATTAGTTAAAAAGTCAAAGTTCAAATCATAAAATGATAAATAAGTGTTCCGTGGAAATTGTTTTCGAAAATCTATTTCGTTCATAATTCTTTCAAGTAATAAACTTTATTTAAATAAATTCGGATCTTCCCTCATCTGATCACCAGCATGGCTAAAGGTATTACTCCCAAAGGTATTGGAAGGGGTGTAAGGTGACACGTCCAGGTATTCAATCGATTTCCTGTCCGGCGGGCTTGCAAGTTCATGCATCGTTTCACTTCTGTAGGTATTGATCAGTGTACACGACCGTTACTTATAACTTTCCATTTTGAACTATCAGGTGCATGTATAATATACATTTTTGTCTTGCGTGTCCGAAAGTGATATAATATACTAGTCATTACTGAACTCATACGCTTGTTTATAAATAACATTTCTGGTGTAAAGAATATTATTTATAAAAAAAAAATAATACAAAAAAAAATAATTGAAGAAATACAAATCTATTTACATATTTTTCCAATGGTTAATTTGGGAAAATGTAATATATACTCGTTGTCAATAGTTTAGGACAGATTGGAACATACCAGAATTATTGATCTAAAAAAATGTGCGCACTTGTCGACGATTCGTGTATACATACGCCTGGTAGAAAGTTACGGAACTATAGTCAGTAGCGCTATTTAAAATATGTATACATGTATACATTGAACATAAGAAAGAAACATACATTTTGTGTAAATTGTGGTAAAAGTTTTGTAAATAGACTAGTCCACGTATGCCAACAGTATGTAATCAACGAATTCGATAGACTATTGTATACCAAAAGAAGAAGAAGAAAAAAAAGAAACAATTTGATTTAAATACAGGTCAATTTATAACTTGCTTTGGTTCATCGAAGTTAAGAACATAGTAAACTCACAGATTTATATATCAATTAAATTGTTCTCGAATAAAGGACGAAATTCGTCATCATCACAATTGTTCCAACATTCATGTAAAATATATGCAACTGGACGTACACTAATAATCCCCAAGGAATGTGAATATTTTCTAGGAAAACTATTGAGTATCAATTTCGGAATTTATTTTCTTTCTTGATATTCAATGACAGCAATTTAAAGAATAAACTGCTTGTCGGATATTTGTCCGCTTTAGGGGTATTCTTGCAAGTTGAACAGACTTATAATAACATTCAAAAATAGGGAAAGATAACATTAAATTCGTTGTCTTTTAATTTTAAACATCGTTGATCAAATAGTTATTTAAGTATATATATATATATACGTTGGGAGACGACGATTATTATAGTTGTCTCAGATTTTAATAAGGACGTTCCCGATTATGAATAAATTTGGTTGACGTTTATCACACTTGAAAAGAATATCTATTCGTAATTTTTCGATTCCATTACAAAAATATTTTTTTCTTTATTCGTACATATTATATTCCGCTTCGGTAGAGTTATCTTCAGATAGTTTCATATATTAATTAATACATGGCTTTCAAAAGTCTAAATGTAAGTGTTCTCGTACATTTTTTCGCCTAATAAAGACAAATAAAAATGATTTAGTAAAGCTATTTCTAATTTCTAAGTCCCCCTTTTTATGAGACATAAATCAAGGACAAGACTTGTATATCATTTCATTCTGACATATGAATTAAGTTTCCCGTCTTTAACCGAAAATTGTGTATTTCTTAGTAAATTAACTTATTTGAATTCAAATAAATAATAGCACCAAATATAATTAAATAATTCCACGGCGACCAATTTTTATTTGTCACCAACTTGAATATGTATTTTTAATGTGTGTATTAAATGCTACCACTGATCCGAATAGACAGTCACACCTGGCAAGGTGTGCCCTAGAGGCGTGGTTAAATACCGAAGTGCAAATAACAATTTACCTTTCAACAAGCCATCTACGAGTATTGCCACAGAACCGTGAATACACACATCGTATAAACCTAGCCATAGCAGAGATAGTAAAAGGTCAATAATAGTACACCAACATATTGTCTTTACAGATTATTGTACTTTAATTTGTTCACCTTATCAGTCCGAAAATGCATTTATTAAAAATAAATTTATAACTTTTTGTGTTGTCTACAAAAATAATTCGAATATATACGTTTAACATAGATAATTTATCTCACGAATGAGTACAATTGAACGTCTGTGCGTTTTATCTTCTTATTATCGGATGGTTATTAGATAAAGCATACGTCATCGGCGCGCTTACGATTACGTTAAAATA
>NW_027267707.1:0-23405 GCF_963676685.1 Mytilus edulis
TAGAGCATGTTAGAGGAAACAGAGGTATTTTTTTCTTGGTCCAATTAAAGATAAGAAGTAACACATACTGTAGACAATGCAAGGATTTGTTTTTTCATAGTCTCCTCTTCATTATAACCAACCCAGGGTGGTACAGCTGTTTTGGATCTCTTGCCTTGTTCCTTCTTCTCTGTAGCAAACTTCTCCTGTTCCTTTGCAAAATCTCCCATGATGGTCTACAACACAGAATTTGTAAATACATATATATGTATCGGTGTATGTTTATTTTGCATCATTGTAAGTACATGTTCTGAGTATTACATAATTACCTTATGTACATATAAAGATAAAGGATGTGGTATGATTGTCAATTAGACAGTCATCCACCGAAGTCAAAATTACAATTGATTTATCATCTACAATGGGAAACCCCCATACCGTAATCCAAGCTTTGTAAAAGGCCCCAAAATAAAATAAATTGTGAAACTATTCATAAGAGACGATAAACAGCCATTTTTAATAAAAACGCAAAACAAATAACAATTAAAACAAAAAGACAACAAAAACTATTGGACTTCAGGCTCCTGACTTGGGACAGGCACATAAAGTGTGTGGTGGGGGTGCATGTTTGTGAGCGCTCAACAACTACAATGCCGACGACAGCATCATACCATAACAGGGGCCGAAATTAGCGCTGGTCCGGGACCAGTAGATTTTGTCAGCTGGTGGTCCGGCGGACCAGTTGAAAGGAGTAAGTTCGGTAAGTGCCATATTTGGCCCCAATTATAAAGTTCATGGTTACAAGACAATAATTGTTTTAAGTTGCCTTAAAGACATGTGAAAAAGTTAAACAGAGCTGTTTTTGTCAAAGTTTAATTCTAACACAACAATTTTTACATTCCAAAACGGTCAAGATAAGGGATTTGGTGAAATTTGACAAAATCAGCGGGATTTCAACCAAATAAAGGACCAGGAAACATAGAGCGCAGGTGTCGACAAGCTTAATATTCAAATAAGACATGTTAAATGTCTTCACAAACATTATTTTAAAAGATCTTTGTTGTCGAAGTATGCGCTCTATGTTTCCTGTCAAATAATCTTTGGAAATTTACCCATTTTCATTGATTTTTTCGTGAAAAATCAATATGATTACAACTTGTGACGTCATAATGAAACGCAGAAACGTAAAATTTTAAACAAAATGGCTTATATCCTATCTTGTCAATGTATTAGCTATAATTTATCGTGATATTGGTCAATAAATCCGAATTCGAAATTTACGCTAAAAAAGTGGGCCATTTTAGGGCCTTATTGAACATACTCCTTTGTCGATAAAAATCTCTGATTGCATCGCAATGTCAGTTTGTTTACAAAACAAATTACCTGAGAAATCAATTACGCGGTATTGGTACTGGGGGTATTACAATTGATCAAATTCATCAATATCTCGAGTGAGCGTCCTCATAACAACAAAAAAATGTGAAAATTATTGGAAGCGGTTAAACCGCCGAAAAAAAAAATTAAAATATAATGAAAAAGAAAAGGAGGATAGAAATAAAGTATAATATGACATTTGACAAAAGAAAATAAAAATATCAAAAGTCCTGGGAAAGATCGTCAATGCCTCAATAATATCGTCGATCGCAATGTTATGAATAGTACAACATGTGCAAAATCTGCAGTGACAAACCTGGATAAAAAAAGTATTTTTGTAACTTGATCTTAAGTTTTAAATTAGATTCTGTACTAGTACTTGCTCATGCAAATTCTGAGCAACATAAAAAAAAAGCTACAAGAATAAAGGAGAGGAAAGGCAGGGAAAATCATTTAAACTTTGAATAAAAAAAAATCAGAAAAGCTGGTGCCACTGACTTTGTGATATTGAGTTATTCTTTAGTTACATTTCCAGCACATTCTGCTAATGCAGAACCTTAAGGGACTTTTCAAGATCAAAATTGTGTTCAAGTTTTTTTTTCGGATTTATTATTGATTATGTTTGACACTGAAGATATAGGATCATTTGATACACTGCCAGCTGGAACATTTCTGGACAGAGCTCCAGACAACCGAGCTTGGTACCCTATGGTCGTCGTGAAGTTAGTGATGATGTTGAAGACACTATTAACATTTTTACAGTTATTGATCCTAATCTTTATAAAGAATATCATTAACTTGATCAGAATCAGGATCAAAATTTCTTTGATAAATGTATAATGTTATGTAACTAGACCAGCAGTATGCAAATAAAAGTAAGCATCTGTAATTTATTTTGGAGTTTGTCAAATTTATGTCATTTTTGCAGGACCAGTAGAATTTTCAGTGCACTGGTCCGGCTGGCCAGTACACAAAAAAGCTTAAATTCGACCCCGGCATAATATGACCGCAATTTTTTGCAGTCATATAAAACAGTGGCCTTATTGTGTGACAGCCAGAATTGAATGAATCCAAAATTTGAGTGACAAAGGAGTTTAGTGGTGAAATTTATGACACAATATCCTTTATGATGTTCATACCAGACTTGTATGAATCCAAAATTTAAGTGACCCAGCAGTTTACTGGAAAAATTTATGTGACACAATATCCCATTTTTTTTGTGTGACCACCAAACTTGTATGAATCCAAAATTTAAGTGACCCAGCAGTTTACTGGTAAAATTTATGTGACACAAAATATCCATTTTTTATGTGACCACCAGACTTTTATGAATCCAAATTTTAAGTGACACAATAACCATTTATTGTGTGACCACCAGACTATTTAAGTGATGCAGCAGTTTAGTGGGAAAAAAATTTGGGACACAGTATCTATTTATTGTATGACCACCAGACTTGTATGAATCCAAAATTTAAGTGGCCCAACAGTAAAATTTAAGTGACATGATTCCATTTTTTAAAATGAATGTGACCACCAGATCTGTATGAATCCAAAATTGAAATTCTCTTCACTGGTTAAATTTATCTGTAACAATATCCTTTTACTAGGTGACCACAAGATTTAAGTGACTCATATGATATCCTCGATATTTTCTTGAAATATAAATATTCCCAACAATCTTACAGCTTTTACATTAATGCTAGCATGACAAATCTGTTTGTATCAATGTTTGCTCAAGCATTGCAAATAAGATAGGCGGGGCTTCAGCTTTTATACACCATACTTCAATTTTATTTGACGTTACGTTTGAGGTTAAGGACACTAAATTTTAAAACATCACATGAGAAATATTCTCACATGTTTCCTTACCTGTAAATATACAATACAGGCAGGATTCTATTTTGTCAAAATCATCTCCCCAGTTCATTTTCACAATTGTAGAAATGGAAGCCAAAAATATTTTTTTTCTCTTAAATATGCATTTTCATCATCCAACTTAAAAGACTGTTGTCAAGTACTGTTAGTAAAAACAAGAACTATCTTTAAAAAAGATATCTGACATATTTAAATTTGAGTACCGGTATATGTTTAAAACTATCATTTCGATAACCTTCAGAAGCACAATGACTTAATGATGCAGGACCTCTTTAATAAAATCTCCATCTGAATGTAACTACAAGAAATTCTTTACCAAGTCTGGTTATATTAAGACAATAATATATAAGAATATTGTGATGACACCTAAAAAATTTGTCAAAAATCCAGTGCAAATAACAAGAAACAAATATACATTTACTACTGTTTACATTAAACTTAATTCATGTTTAACAAAGCTAGAAACTTTTGGTAGTATAAGTAGTATCTTTCTGTTTACATTCACCAAAACCCCTCGGAAATCTCCCATGCGTAGGTGCGTTCTAAAAGTCATGTACAGTGAACCCTGAATAAACCGGACACCTGTCTAAACCAAACTTGTTCTGAAGACCAATCATATCACATTTTATGCATTGTGAACCTGATTAAACCGAATACCTGCCAAAACCGAACAAAATCTGAAGTCCCGAAGAGGTTCGGTTTAGACAGGTTTCACTGTACGTTCGTACAACAAAGTTTACATTAAAAATTATATAATTGTCCTGAATAAACAGCTGTCATGGATGCAAAGAGCTATTGGAGAAAAAAATATTTTAATAAAAATATAAATCTTTGTAAGATCTAGTTCAAATATTTATAGTTTTTAACTTGCTTTCCATCACGATATAATTTTCGAGACGTTTTTTCAAACACAACCAAATCACTCACCATGACAGCATTTAGTCCAATCACAGAAAGGATTTTCGAGCATGCGTATTCTGTTGCCATAGTTAAGCGTCCTTAAGTTCAAAGGGCACAAACTGAAACTATACCGACTACGTCGGAAAAATAGCTATTTGAACACACCTACTCTGATTTTGTGATTCATTAGATAGGTATTTTATTTGACCCATATACTTCATCATTTAGTACTGTGATTTTTTTATGTTATAAAGTAAACCCCGTAGCTTTGCTATATAAAAATGATAGAATATGAAGCGATATGATGTATCAAATACTCTTGCTTTGTACGTTTTGAAGACAAAATATTCATCTCAAACACATCCAAACATAAAAAGGTGCACTCAATTTTCTCTTTCGATACCCATTTTTTAAAATATTTTCTTTAGTCACATAATGGAAGGGTAGACACGGATATAACTGAACTTATAGAATGATATGTTCTACATCCGTGGTAATTTTTAAAAACGGGAGGTTATGCATTTTCTTTATCCAACTTGATAGATACCCATGTCGTCGACTTAATATCTAATTGTTCTGCTTAACTATGTAATAGATAAATTAAAAACTTATGCAAATGTTTTTTGGTTTTTTTTTTAAATAAAACACTTTGTATTTGAGAAGAAAACTTATTTTAAGTTTCTATTAACTTTTTAATGAGCTTCGATTCTTTTTTATTCTATTTCAACCGGGTTTTCGCCTTAATATTTCGTCAATGAAAGAAAAATAGAAGCCCCGCCTATCTTAATTGCCATGCATGAGCATGAGCAAACATTGATACAAAAAAAAAAAAAAAAAAAAAAAAAAGAGCCAAACAAAAATTTGTCTTGCTAGCATTAATGTAAAAGCTGTAAGGTAATTTGAATTCATGGCGAAACTCCTAGGCCTTTTTTGTGTTTCCAATTACAGAGTAACATAGAGGATGGCAGGGTTCGACACTAACGGTAGTCCGGTAGTCCGGTGCCCCCCTAAAATCTAGGAGGACTACTAAAACATGGTTAATCAGTAGTCCTGTGGACCACCTGGAAATTTGTATATGGTCTGGCTATTTCAATGCTAAAAATTGGCATAAAAGTCCTCCCAATTATGTTTACATTATTCAAAGACAGTGATGGCATTTGGAAGAACGTAAATTTTATATTGTTATTGTATGTATGTATGTATGTACGTAGATCCCTCCGTTTACGGAGCACCCCTCGAGAGCTGCGAGGGTACAGTGGAATCCGTGTACACTCCCTATCGGGATTAATGGAGATGTGTCACTAACGTATTTACAATGTTCAATATTTACAAGGACAATCCCCACCCAACACCAGGGAGTGTTAGGACACCGGGCAGAGTCTGTTATTATGAAAGCACTCTTGAGATCCAGATTTCTGATCAGAATCTTCACAGTGTTTGTAACACATGGGATTTTCATAGCCTGGGGTCCTGGCTAATCTTGTCAGTATACGACGCGCAGCTAGATTGGGCCGGATCCCAGGCTAGGGATTTTCAATGTAAAATGAAAATGTCTGATAACCAAAATGTGAAGAAACTGGAATAAAAGGTCAAATAACTCCACCTAACAAGGCCTTAGAAACTGTCTCAGATTGCAGATTTTGCATTTCATTTTTCAAAATTTTCTGATGGTAAAAGTTCAGGAGTAATAAAATTTATTCACTGAATGTCAACTTTGGAAATTAGTATGGCGTTCATTATCACTGGACTAGTATATATTTGTTTAGGGGCCAGCTGAAGGACGCCTCCGGGTGCGGGAATTTCTCGCTACATTGAAGACCTGTTGGTGACCCTCTGCTGTTGTTTTTTATTTGGGCGGGTTGTTGTCTCTTTGACACATTCCCCATTTCCATTCTCAATTTTATTTAATCTATCTGAAAAAAAAACAAAATATTTTCAAAACTCAAATGAACATTTGTGTGCTTTTGAGGTGCTCAGATGACAGGAAATTGCATCTTATTTCGAAAAAAATTCTTGGGGGGGCATGCCCCCAAACCCCCCTAGCTAGTTCGGGCCGTGTTGCGGCCCTCACTGGTGATAGAGGTGGACTACCAGGACTACCCAAAATTTTTCCTTGGTAGTCCTGTGGACTACATTACCTCTAATGTTAGTGTCAAACCCTGGGATGGTCGGTATGTCAATTTTTTTTGCTTGCCGAAATCCTGAATTTTTTCCCTTTTTTTCAAATTTTGTTGTTTTTGGCTTGAAAAAGGTTTTTCCACCTTCATTTTACCACGATCAGAATTTTTTATAGCATAAAACTTGGTTAGTCCTTATAGTAAAAGACAACATTGAATGTTTGATGAAATTTGGGTGATAACACAAGGTAGGGTCAGTCTGGTAACCGTAAACACATTTTTTGGGGCCTCAGGACTAAACAGCTTTACAAACCCCAGAAATCAACCTGATCAAAAAAAAAAATAGAAAGTGCACAACTTCATTCCCTGCAGAACAATCTGTGCAAGTTTGTTAAATTTTGTCAAGGCATTAAGGAGGACGAGCAGATAAGAGAAGTGTGATGACGACGCAAGTGAACCCATTATGTAGCCCTGCTTAAGCAGCAGGCGTCAAAAGTATCATCTCTTTAGAAATCAAATAAAACAATTTAGACATTGGTAAAACATCTCAATCGAAAGAGTGTAATTTCCATTGTTGAGTCTAGTCTGATGTTAACGTATATAATTATCAGACTGACAGAGATCACGATAAAATTGCCCTCTCAGGAGTGACATAACTTATCTACAAGTGAAATTATCGGAAATATGAATGTTCATTCATGTCCAACAATTAATATAATCAAACTATAGCTGGACTTATGGTCATAGCTCTAACCTTAACGCTAACCAAACCCTTACTCTGTGTATAACCAATACATTTTATAGTGATGGCAGAAACAATGTACAAATGTAGATAAGAATATTGAACTGAAATGCTAAATGATTGTTAACTTACCCTTTATTCACGACTGAAATCACAACCAACATAGATCAAAAATAAAATAAATAACAAAACATTGAAAAAGAAAGAACAAACTAAAAACAGAAAAAGATGAGCAGGGAAAAAATATATAAAAGCTTTAAGCAATAGTTGTGCAAGAAAATGAAAAAAAACTGTCAAAAAAATGTGTTTTTCCATTACAAATAATTCAAATAATCAAAAAAAGATAACTACTTAAGCTCTCAACATAAACCTGTAAATTTCGAAATTATTCATCTGGCATAAAATCAAAAAAACTCTTAACTGATGAAAAGAAAAAAATGCAATGTAAGGAAAACCATTAACTGAAAATTCTAATATATCAAAACGCAAGTCTGTACAAAATGCTGCCGCTTGGCTAAACTCAAAATCAGAATAAAAAGCTATGAAAGAACAAGGAAAATGATTCAAAAATAAAGATGCCATCAACGTCTTTAGTCTCCTTGGTAGCCTATAAAAAAAGAAAAGATAAACGCAAAATGAAAAGACAGAAGGATGATGAATAAATAAGAAAATAAAAAAAAAACAAAAAAAAACAGACAGTTTATTCCTATGAACAAGGATTCATTAAAGTCCTTCAGTCTATTCCAACGTATGAAATACAGTGTACATCTCAATAGTGAAAAGAACAGCAATTCCTGTAATCAGCATAAGCAGAACAAGAACAGTCATATCCATGTTATCCTCCATCTTGAACTAGAAGTCAATGCATGTCACATAGCTTATGGTATATTTTTGTGTTTATGCAGATCTTTGAAAAAGTTAGCCATCACATAAAAACTTGGACCATGTCATAGGCTGATTTGTAGTTCATCAAAGGAAAAAAAAATGGTTTACCCCAAAACCACCAGGTCAACTGACAGACCATCATTTCTTTTAACAAATAAAAACAAGAGTGCACACGCTGAAATGTCTCGCCTTCTATACTAATCATTGATATTATGTTGATAGTCCTTAGTATAAAGCTAAGCTTTATAACAACTGTCACATAAACTTAACATTAACCAAGATAACTAAACATAGACCAATGAACCTTGAAAATGAGGTCAAGGTCAGATGAACCATGCCAGGCAGACATGTACAGCTAACAATGCTTCTATACAACATATATAGTTGACTTATTACTTATAGTTTAAGAAAAATAGACCAAAACACAAAAACTTAACACTGTGCAATGAACCGTGAAAATGAGGTCACGATCAAATAAAACCTGTGCGACTGACATAAAGATCATAAAATATTTCCATACACCAAATATAGTTGACCTATGGCATATAGTATTAGATAAAAAGACCAAAACTCAAAAACTTAACTTTGACCACTGAACCATGAAAATGAGGTCAAGGTCACATGACATCTGCCCACTAGACATGTACACCTTACAATAGTTCCATACAACAAATATAGTAGACCTATTGCATATAGTATGAGAAAAACAGACCAAAACACAAAAATTTAACTTTGACCACTGAACCATGAAAATGAGGTCAAGGTCACATGACATCTGCCCGCTAGACATGTACACCTTACAATCGTTCCATACAACAAATATAGTAGACCTATTGCATACAGTATGAGAAAAACAGACCAAAACACAAAAATTTAACTTTGACCACTGAACCACGAAAATGAGGTCAAGGTCACATGACATCTGCCCGCTAGACATGTACACCTTACAATCGTTCCATACAACAAATATAGTAGACCTATTGCATATAGTATGAGAAAAACAGACCAAAACACAAAAATTTAACTATAACCACTGAACCATGAAAATTAGGTCAAGGTCAGATGACACCTGCCAGTTGGACATGTACACCTTACAGTCCTTCCATACACTGAATATACTAGCCCTATTGCTTATAGTATCTGAGATAGGGACTTGACCACCAAAACTTAACCTTGTTCACTGATCCATGAAATGAGGTCGAGGTCAAGTGAAAACTGTCTGACAGACATGTGAACCTTGCAAGGTACGCACATATCAAATATAGTTATCCTATTACTTATAATAAGAGAGAATTCAACATTACAAAAAATTTGAACTTTTTTTTCAAGTGGTCACTGAACCATGAAAATGAGGTCAAGGACATTGGACATGTGACTGACGGAAACTTCGTAACATGAGGCATCTATATACAAAGTATGAAGCATCCAGGTCTTCCACCTTCTAAAATATAAAGCTTTTAAGAAGTTAGCTAACGCCGCCGCCGTAGCCGCCGTAGCCGCCGCCGCCGGATCACTATCCCTATGTCGAGCTTTCTGCAACAAAAGTTGCAGGCTCGACAAAAAAATCATTACTGGGCCAGGACCAATTATAGCCAAGTTTTTTTGGTAATGCATAACAAAAACTGAGCCAATAAATAGTACATACATACATTCATAATAAACTGTTAACACAGAGATATGTCTTGCCTTTTTGTAATTTTAATAATTAATGCAAATTTTGAAATTAAAATAGTAATACTTTAACATGTAAGTTATGCAAGTATTCAAAGTCAATGAACCATGACTGAAGGTACATGGCTAAACAATCTCCATGGAAATGAGATGTGCCAATTCTAATACAACTGCATACCAAATACCATAATGCATTGACTTATCATAAGTCGTTCCTTTTAAACAAACCTAAACACAAACATTAACTTGTAAACTATGTAAAAGTGTCAAAGTCAATGAATCATGATGAGGGGGTGGGGCTATATAATCTCCATGGAAACGTGATTTGCAAATGTCAATAAATTTGCATACCAAATATCATTGACTTAACATTAGCTGTTCATCTTGAACTGACCTAACCACGAACTAATACATGTAAACTAAGCAAACATTTCCAAGTCAATAAACCCTGACTGAGGGGGCAGGGCCAAATATTCTCCATGGAAATGAGATATGCCAATGCTTATACACCTGCATACTAAATATCATTGACCTACCACTAGTGGTTCCCCATAAACTGATCTAATCACAAACTAATACATGTAAAGTAAGCAAACCATTCAAAGTCAATAGACCATGACTGAGGGGGCGGAGCCAAATAATCTCCATGGCAATGAGATGTGGCAATGGTAATACATCTGCATACCAATTATCATGGACATACCACTAGTGGTTCCCCATAAAACTGAGCTAATCACAAACTAATACATTGTTGACACTGTTGCCAACGCCAGAAACGGCATACCTATGTCTCGCTTTTTGACTCCGTCAAGGCGAGACAAAAATGTGTCAAATAACCAACAGTAAAACCTTCACCTTTACTTAACTGAATGTCTGGTCCAGTCACATATACAGTCCTGTCTACCCATAATGTGGTTTATCAGTATTTTCAATTATTATCATCAGTATTTTAAGAATTCTGTCAGTACAAACACCGGTGAGTGTCACAAATATGCAAGGAGGTCTGGGCGCATATGCCCCCCCCCCCCCCCCCTGGGAAAATTTTGAAAAATTAGATGCCATTTCCTGCATTCTGACAGCAATTTGGGTCATATTTTAAAGATGGAAAACAACCTTCTTGGTACAAATTTTAAAAGGATTCCTTCACCTAATCCTATCACCTATTACATTTTTGAGAATATTTGACTTTTTTTATAATGTTATAATTTTCATCAACCCCATCGGCCATGCTGATTTTAATATTCAATGTCAGAAGCCCGATCATTGAAACGATGGCACACTAATTCAGGATCAAAATCAGATTTTTTTCCAGATTCGCCCATCTCCGTAGATTGTTTAATACAATCTGTAAAGCGTATTTTGACATAAAATTCCGTGAAAAATATGGACAAATCGTACAAGTAATCACCTCTGCATATACATGTACACCTTGGGCTTGGGAATGACTTGGACTTTTACATTGAGGGAAGTCTGTTTACTACAGCAATATTTGTCATATATTTCAGGTAGGTGTCCTTAAAATAATGGGACTTTTGACAATATTTATTGTTACCCGTCAAATATCTTCTTATGTAAAAATAGGAAATGTGGTACATGTATGATTCAATAAGACAGCTATCCACCAAAATTCAAAAGAACAAAATGTCTGTTCCACTACAGCTTCCTGTCAAATTAATGTGACTTTTGTCCACCAACAAATGGCAACTAAATTACATGTACATGTATATCTGTTGGGTGTCAAATATTTTCCTATGTACATTAAAATACAGCAGCTATTTGTACAAAAATGAGCATGTATTGATCAAAATGTGACTTTTGATGATGCATCTAACTATGTCACTTATTATAAAGTGTCCACAATAATGTGACTATTGTCCTGTAACTATGTGACACTTGTGAGAATAGCAGCAAAATTAATTTAGCATGAAAGTTCCAAAATTAGCTGAAATACACAACACTAGGAGTGTCACAATACACTATTTTTCGTTGATTTGCTTCGTACGTACATGTATATGCAGATTATCTTTATATTATGTCACACATTTTTATCGGTACACACTGGAATATTAAACATGAGGAAATGTAAATTATGTCAAGACCCATGTTAGACAACTGGAAATGACAAAATTTCTGTCTTGTGATATTTGATAGACAACTTAACACATTCTTACCGTAATCTAATGCCTATAGTGAATTTGTAATTCATACGAGAACATCAGAATTGAATGATAAATACAAAACATTGCTGAATCATGCAGTTGATGGTAAGAGTGAAACAGAAGAATGTGGTTATTGTTAAAATTGGTGTAATCAAAGGAATATCCATGTTCCAAACTGTATGAATAAAGTCTGTAATAATCCGAATCAAAGATTAATAACAGAAAACCAGCTGGTACATCATTCAAAATAGAAGCCATGGCCATGCTTCAGAAAAAAATGTGACAAGTCACATGGTCAGTAACTTCCTGTTTTATGTCCATAATTTATGGGCCATCCTATGAAAATAATGTAATGTTTTGCATCAGCAGTGTTTGCCCTAGGCTATTTTAGAATAGTGGTCCTGCTACGCATAAATTTCGGCTGCCATGCTTTGATCAGAGCCACTAGGCTTCCCGCTCAGTGAAAAACTATCCGCTGTGTAAATTTATTATTGGTATAAATTGTAAACGAGAAGTGACAAAACACAACAGGTAATCACACATGTTCTGAATCTCAACCAACTGATAATTGGCAAGACATTGTGTGCTGGACATTTACAACCTCGTTTATAGTCTGGTGTTTCAGTTTAAATGATAAATTAACAGAGTTCGCGAAAACTTTTTTTGATCCGTCAGTCTTAGGACTGACAAAGCAAGATTATATACCGGTCCTACAAAATCTGTCAGTTTTATCCTGAAATAAAATCAGTAACTTATTTCAACGGAAATTAACTTTATTTATTATATAAGGTTCCAACGCCGATCGTTTGCCAGGAACAACTCCTTGAATCAAGCCGCTTGAACAAATTTGATAGGCCACATGTGACTTGCCGCCTTGGTCAGTAGTTTGTTTATAATAAAAATCGGAAACCTGTTACGGAAATTACCGACAGGTACATCTGATGACCAATGAAAAAACGGTCCATCTGATAACCGATGTAAAAACGTGCCGACATAGGCACTGCAACGGCCGTTTTTGCATCGATCATCGAGACCGTCGCAAGTGGACAACATACTGGTCCCAGCCTCATTTTGGCGGTCAGGACGGACGATTTTCGCGAACTCTGAATTAAATAGGTCAGGTCCCACATATCTTTCCACATCAACAACCTTCTCCTGGACACCGGAGGTTTGACATTGAGATTTAAGTTAATCATAAAAAAAAAAGACGCGAAAATTATCTTCTGAAAAAATTTAATCAGAAATAGGTGAAAAAATTTTAGTGCAATAGTTTTCACGACACGCTTCAAATTCACCATGGACCCCACCAGACATCAAAAATTTTCTAGGGAAAACACGGATCAGAAATAATAAATGTAATGGTCTAAACCAGGGCTCACGCTACAGGGCGACTAGAGCGAAGATGTGGCTTTTCCTCTCGTCACTTCCATTTCTCTAGCTCTCTGACCAGTAATGCCCTCATGTTACACATTTGTAATTGGAAGGGAGTGTATCTAAATTTTTTTTTACGAAACAAATGCCTGTGCTGTGTAAATGGCGGCCTTTATTTTAAGATTGGTTGAAAACTGGACGAACAAATATATAGTTGGTTTTGTGGCATTATGAAGTGGGGCGAACATTTAAAAAGTTTCAAAGCCATTTTAGGCGAAACATATTAGACGATTATGCCTTGAACTCGTTTTATTGCTGGAAAATTAACAAAATAGACTTCGATTTTGGAACAAATAGTCATTGGACTAATCTTTCTTCAATCTGTGGGTAAATGTTATGTGATTTTGAGTCAACCCCCCCCCCCCCTTTTTGAAGTTAAATGGTTGCTCCCTAACGCCTGTGTTGAGGGTGAAAAAACGCGGAAAATTGTTTGCGTTAATAATAAGTTCTATTTAAAGGATCAGGGTACCACAAAGGAAATTATACCTACGTGTACATGTTATTTGAACTGCTTGATGGTAAAGTCACACAGTACACACAAAAAAATACATGCATTAAACTCTTCAATTTCAAAAAAAATTATAATGTTAAATCCGTTGATCTGTACGTCCAAGACGTCAAAATCGAAATCTGCACAGTATTGGAGAGCGGATACAAATTCGTCGTTCTCTTCAAACAATAAAAAACCACGTGGAATTTCTTCGGACGGCATTGGAAATGTTGGGATATTAATTTCCTGCCTTTTGTCACATGACCTAAGGAAGGAAGTGTCACATAACGATAAAATAATGAAATACTTACCTATTCAAGAAATCTATATTCCACTGTTAAGTGTTTCATCAAGGACTGGTGATGAAATGCATCAGAAACGGTGCTCTGGAATGCTCTGCAGACGGTAACTGTTTTCGCGCTATTTTCCCTGCGCATGCGTCAGATAAAGCATTGCGGACCACGTAAATTTCCGAGGAGTTACGAGTAAAAAACACACGAGTTCCGGCCGGCGGGTTTTTCAAAAGTGTAAGAGAGATAACTCAAACATATCACACAAGGACGTCCATTTAATGGATAAAACTTGTCCAAACAAAATTATGTGACCTTTCACAAAGGAATTTTTGTGTCATAAAACACCTTAATTTTGCTAAATTTCTAATTTTTTTATGTGACAGTCACATAAAAGGGAATGGTCACATAAATAACATTTGTACACAAATAAGGTCACATAACATGCATTTTGCAAACACGGACGGACAGACTGACGGACGGACCTACAAAATGCATGTTAAGTGACTGCTATTTATGTGACCATTTTATTAAAAATTATGTGACTTTACTAACTGTTCTTGCATGTTGGGGTTCATGTGACTTATCCGTAAGAATATGTGACACAAGAATGTCGCATAAATGTGTCTCTATAATTCAGATTCATGCAAGTCTGGTGATCAGATAATAAATGAAAATAGTTTCTAATTAATTTTGCGGTACACTTCTAGAAGTTTGGTGGTCACACAATAAACGGGATATTGTGTCACATAAATTTTGCCAGTAAACAGCTGGGTCACTTAAATTTTGGATTCATATAAGTGGTCACACAATAAATGGGATATTGTGTCACATAAATTTTGCCAGTAAACGGCTGGGTCACTTAACTTTTGGATTCATATAAGTGGTCACACAATAAATGGGATATTGTGTCACATAAATTTTGAGAGTATACGGCTGGGTCACTTAAATTTTGGATTCATATAAGTGGTCACACAATAAATGGGATATTGTGCAACATAAATTTTGAGAGTATACGGCTGGGTCACTTAAAATTTGGATTCATACAAGTCTGGTGGTCACACAATAAACGGGATATTGTGTTACATAAATTTTGCCAGTAAACGGCTGGGTCACTTAACTTTTGGATTCATATAAGTGGTCACACAATAAATGGGATATTGTGTCACATAAATTTTGCCAGTAAACGGCTGGGTCACTTAAATTTTGGATTCATATAAGTGGTCACACAATAAACGGGATATTGTGTCACATAAATTTTGCCAGTAAACGGCTGGCTCACTTAAATTTTGGATTCATATAAGTGGTCACACAATAAATGGGATATTGTGCAACATAAATTTTGAGAGTATACGGCTGAGTCACTTAAAATTTGGATTCATACAAGTCTGGTGGTCACACAATAAACGGGATATTGTGTTACATAAATTTTGCCAGTAAACGGCTGGGTCACTTAACTTTTGGATTCATATAAGTGGTCACACAATAAATGGGATATTGTGTCACATAAATTTTGCCAGTAAACGGCTGGGTCACTTAACTTTTGGATTCATATAAGTGGTCACACAATAAACGGGATATTGTGTCACATAAATTTTGCCAGTAAACGGCTGGGTCACTTAAATTTTGGATTCATATAAGTGGTCACACAATAAATGGGATATTGTGCAACATAAATTTTGAGAGTATACGGCTGGGTCACTTAAAATTTGGATTCATACAAGTCTGGTGGTCACACAATAAACGGGATATTGTGTTACATAAATTTTGCCAGTAAACGGCTGGGTCACTTAACTTTTGGATTCATATAAGTGGTCACACAATAAATGGGATATTGTGTCACATAAATTTTGCCAGTAAACGGCTTGGTCACTTAAATTTTGGATTCATATAAGTGGTCACACAATAAATGGGATATTGTGCAACATAAATTTTGAGAGTATACAGCTGGGTCACTTAAAATTTGGATTCATACAAGTCTGGTGGTCACACAATAAACGGGATATTGTGTTACATAAATTTTGCCAGTAAACGGCTGGGTCACTTATCTTTTGGATTCAAATAAGTGGTCACACAATAAATGGGATATTGTGTCACATAAATTTTGCCAGTAAACGGCTGGGTCACTTAAATTTTGGATTCATATAAGTGGTCACACAATAAACGGGATATTGTGTCACATAACTTTTGCCAGTAAACGGCTGGGTCACTTAAATTTTGGATTCATATTAGTGGTCACACAATAAACGGGATATTGTGTCACATAAATTTTGCCAGTAAACGGCTGGCTCACTTAAATTTTGGATTCATAAATGTGGTCACACAATAAATGGGATATTGTGCAACATAAATTTTGAGAGTATACGGCTGGGTTACATAAAATTTGGATTCATACAAGTCTGGTGGTCACATCAAAAAAGGATATTGTGTCACATAAATTCTACAAGTAAACTGCTGAGTCACTTAAATTTTGGATTCATAGAAGTGGTCACACAATAAATGGGATATTGTGTCACATAAATTTTGCCAGTAAACGGCTGGGTCACTTAACTTTTGGATTCATATAAGTGGTCACACAATAAACGGGATATTGTGTCACATAAATTTTGCCAGTAAACGGCTGGGTCACTTAAATTTTGGATTCATATAAGTGGTCACACAATAAATGGGATATTGTGCAACATAAATTTTGAGAGTATACGGCTGGGTCACTTAAAATTTGGATTCATACAAGTCTGGTGGTCACACAATAAACGGGATATTGTGTTACATAAATTTTGCCAGTAAACGGCTGGGTCACTTAACTTTTGGATTCATATAAGTGGTCACACAATAAATGGGATATTGTGTCACATAAATTTTGTCAGTAAACGGCTGGGTCACTTAAATTTTGGATTCATATAAGTGGTCACACAATAAATGGGATATTGTGCAACATAAATTTTGAGAGTATACAGCTGGGTCACTTAAAATTTGGATTCATACAAGTCTGGTGGTCACACAATAAACGGGATATTGTGTTACATAAATTTTGCCAGTAAACGGCTGGGTCACTTATCTTTTGGATTCAAATAAGTGGTCACACAATAAATGGGATATTGTGTCACATAAATTTTGCCAGTAAACGGCTGGGTCACTTAAATTTTGGATTCATACAAGTGGTCACACAATAAACGGGATATTGTGTCACATAAATTTTGCCAGTAAACGGCTGGGTCACTTAAATTTTGGATTCATATAAGTGGTCACACAATAAATGGGATATTGTGCAACATAAATTTTGAGAGTATACGGCTGGGTCACTTAAAATTTGGATTCATACAAGTCTGGTGGTCACACAATAAATGGGATATTGTGCAACATAAATTTTGCCAGTAAACTGCTGGGTCACTTAAATTTTGGATTCATACAAGTTCGGTGGTCACACAAGAAATGGGATATTGTGTCACCTAAGTTTGTAGAGTAAATGGCTGGGTTAATGAAAATTTGGATTGATAGAAGTCTGGTGGTCACATAAATTTTACCAGTAAACTGCTCCTTTACTTAAATTTTGGATTCATACAAGTCTGGTGGTCATACAATACATGGGATATTGTGTCACCAAAGTTCGTAGAGTAAATGGCTGGGTTAATGAAAATTTGAGTTTATAGAAGTCTGGTGGTCACATCAAAAGGGATATATTGTCACATAAATTTGACCAGTAAACTGCTCCTTCACTTAAATTTTGGATTCATACAAGTTAGGTGGTCACACAATAATTGGATATGGTGCAACATATTTGAACACTAAATTGCTGGGTCACTTAAATTTTGGATTCATAGAAGTTTGGTGGTCACACAAGAAATGAATATTCATTTTATTGTATCACATAAATTTTGGCAGTAAACTGCTGGGTCACTTAAGTTTTGGATTCCTACAAGTCGGCGGTAAGATATTAGATGGATATCATTTAATTCACTTAAATTTTGGTTTCATACAAGTTTGCTTGTCACATAAGGAATGAAAATCATGCTGTGTAAATTCTTAAATAATCAGGTAAACACACATTAGTATATCAAGTAAGGGACATTAGAACCATCTTTTTTAATATGCTTTCAAGCAGTGAACTTTAATGTAAACTACTTCCAGTTCAGGGTGTGGCTGCATCTTAAATGAGTGATTTGGGGGTTCCAGTTTGAATGGACTGAAATGCTGGGACATTTTTACATTATTGATCAAGTGTGGAGACACTTCATTGTAAAAATCGTGCTAGGTCACTGTCTTTCATATTGGTTGAAACTAACATTCACTGCATTTAATTCTGATTGTTACATATTTAAAAGGTAGGCCAGAGAACAAATGAGTGGTTTCTATGGAAAGGCAGGCAGGTTAACTATACATGCAACATTTTTGCAATTCAAAATCTCGTCATTTTTTGAAATATACTGTATAAGCAACCTAAATGCTGATTTAGAAAGACATACCAATTCAAAACTAGATGCGACAGTACGACACGAATGTCCAAACCAGTCAATTTCAACAAAAATCAGCAGAGCTGAATGAAACATAAACATGAACTGCAAGTCACCATGGTAGACTCACACATCAAAAATCAGCTCAATATCTCGAGCAGTTTAGAAAACAAGAGGCTCTCAAGAGCCTGAATCGCTCACCTTAATTTTTTTGGTTAAATCTCTCATCAATGATTATTTTGGCTTTTAAATGTTCTTTGAATCCTATTTTCTTCAAAAGCAAAAAAAAAATCATTTTCTCCCATGTTCTATTTTAGCCATAGGAGCTATGTTTCTCGACATACAAGGAAATAAAATATAAATTTATACTAGATACTCTGAAACTCATTTAGCCTAAGTTTGGCTGAAATTGATACAGCAGTTTCAAAGGAGAAGATTTTTTAAAGTAAGTCAACATGATGAACAAATTGTGAAAAAAAGTCTTTAAAGGGCAATAACTCCTTAAGGGGTCAATTGACAATTTTGGTCAAATTGACTTATTTGTAGATCTTACTTTGCTTAACATTTTTGCTATTAACAGTTTATCTGTATCTATAATAATATTCAAGATAATAACCAAAAACTGCAAAATTTCTTTAAAATCATCAATTCAGGAGCATTATACCTGAAAAACCAGTTACCCAATTCGGCTGAAAATTTCAGGACAGGTAGACCTTGACCTAATAAATACTTTAACTTCTTGTCTTATTTCCTCTAAATGCTGGATTTTTTGAGATATAAGCCAAAAACTGCATTTTACCCTGTGTTCTATTTTTAGCCATGACAGCCATGTTTTTTGACGAAATAGAAAATAAAACACAAACTTTATTTCATACACTGATCATTCAGTTGAAGTTTGGTTGAATTTGGTTGAGCAGTTTTAGAGGAGAAGATTTTTTAAAGTTAGCAAATATGATGAACAAATTGTGAAAAATTGTCATTAAAGGACAATAACCCCTTAAGGGGTCAATTGACAATTTTGGTCATATTAACTTATTTGTAGATCTTACTTTGCTGATCATTTTTGCTGTTTACAGTTTGTCTTTATCTATAATAATATTCAAGATGACCCAAAACTGCAAAATTTCCTTAAAATTACCAATTAAGTGGCAGCAACCCAACAATGGGTTGTTTGATTCATCTGAAAATTTCAGGGCTGATAGATCTTGACCTAATGAACATTTTCACCCCATGTCAGATTTGCTCTAAATGCTATGGTTTTTGAGATATAAGCCAAAAACTGCATTTGACCCCTATGTTCTATTTTTAGCAATGGCGACCATGTTTGTTGATATCAAAACTTCGGATACAATTTATAAACTAGATACCCTAAGGAACGTTCAGTTAAAGTTTGGAAGTATTTGGCCTAGTAGTTTCAGAGGAGAAGATTCTTGAAATAGTTTACGACGACAATGGAAGCCAAGTGATGGCATAAGCTCTCTTGGCCCTTTGGGCCAGGTGAGCTAAAAAGTCTTGAAAACTGTTTGTTGCGGAATGACGGACAAGGGTAAAACTATTTATCCCCGGCTTAGTATATATCTAGGATTTTGATTGGTTAACGCACGTCGTTACAAAACCCATAGCCCCTGGGTGTTGCTAACCCATATCCCCGGACGTTGCTAACCATTATCCCGGGGAACTTCACGCAAGTTTTCCTTAGTTCCATGATTGCTCCTTGTGAAATATTGAATTTTGTAGATTATCCATGATGTTTGTAATTAAATATTTAATTCATTAACGATTTTGTCCTATTATGCGGATCATTTACACCCATTTCATTAAATGCATCACTTGACTGACACATTTTCAAGGAATGGGACTACTGACCTAGCTATGCAAATGACCCACGTTGACGTCCAACCATCTATGACGTAACTCTCACAACATTGAGCGCCAAATTTGACACAATCCAGTTTCTCTGTCACCGTATTAAAAACGTCTTATATTTGATTACCTGTAGGGTTCTACCAAAGGTAGTACCCTACACCCCGTAAAAAATATGTAAAATTTCCAAATTTCAATAAAACTTTTTTAGATAATGAAAAAAACGTTGTTTTCACGTTACACTTTGTACCCGAATTTCCATAAAACTCGTCCAATTTGGACTAAGACCGGGGATAAATTCGTTATCTACGTTCATATCCGTAGATATGGATATTTTAACACCCTGAAGTACCCCAGTACACCATGAGGCGTAGCCGAAGGGTGTACAGGGTACTGAATCTGTATTATCCCCGGCTTATTATTTTTATTAATAATTTTTAATGATTTATAGATTTTTAAAAAAAATTTTTTTTTTTATTTTTTTTGATGTGTCAAATATGATCTACTTCTCAATCTCTTGAGTACATAGGATTATCTTCCCACAAGTCTCATGACTTTGACCTAGATGATATTTTTCTAAATTTCAATAAAACTTTTTTAGATAATGAAAATTTTTTACGGGGTGTAGGGTACTACCTTTGGTAGAACCCTACAGGTAGTCAAATATAAGACGTTTTTAATACGGAGACAGAGAAACCGGATTGAGTCAAATTTGGCGCTCAATGTTTGTGGGAGTTACGTCATAAAAATTTTTGTTTTAAAATCTATAAATCATTAAATCTTCTCCATGAAATGGGTGAAATGGGTGAAAGATAAACGTAGATAACTTATAGTGTCCACTTTGTGGCCGGGGACAAAAAAAAAAAAATTATGTCATTCTAAAAGCCAAATGGACTGGCACATGAGGTCAAAGTCATGAGACCTTGTGGGAGATAATCCTATGTACTCAAGAGATTGAGAAGTAGATCATATTTGACACATCATCTATGGTTACTGGGAAATGTCATATTATGAAAACATTTTATTCAACCAAAATGATTTTTATTTACAAAGTCATACACAAAAAAAACAAACATCAGAGACGCCAGATCCAACCAACAACTAAATCTGGACTAGTTTTGTTACAGGGATTCATCACACAATAAGTGAACAGTGTACAGTACTAATACAGTATAAATGCAAATAAAATATCAAAATATATCGCATGGAGAACTCATTTTATTGACATTTTTCAAAAGTTAAGTAAACAGAAACCTGAAAATGTCATATCTCTCTTACTGGTGATTGGATTAAGTTACTATATCATTTCAACTTCTACTGTCTGACCTGTAGTCGTATGAAACAAGAGGCTCTCAAGAGCCTGAATCACTCACCTGGTAAACAATGCCTTATTGAACTTATTAACCATGCCAGGAAAACATGTACAGCTAACAATTCTTCAATATTAGCAAATATATATGACTTACTGTTTATAAATAAAGAAAATGAGACCAAAACACAAACACTTAATACTTAGCAATGGACTGTGAAAATGAGGTCAAGTTCAAAATAAAACCTGCGTAACCGACATATAGATCATAAAAATATTTTCATACACCAAATATAGTTGACCTAATGCATAAAGTATTAAAAAAATAGACCAAAACTAAAAAAGTTAACTTTGACCACTGAATTATGAAAATGAGGTCAAGGTTAGATTGACACCTGTCAGCTAGACATGTACACCTTACAATCATTCTATACACCAATTTTAGTAGACCTATTGCATATAGTATAAGAAAAACAGACCAAAACACAAAAACTTACCCCTATGTTCTATTTAAGTAAGGGCGGCCATGTTTTTTGACGGATCAAAATCGAAGCACACACTTTGTGCAGGATAATCTAAGGAACAATCATTTTAAGTTTCATTCAAATCCATTCAGTGTTTCAGAGGAGAAGATGTTTGAAAAAATTGTTAACGACGACAGACGACGACGGACGCCAAGTGATGAGAAAAGCTCACATGGCCTTTTAGGGCCAGGTGAGCTAAAAATGGTTACTTTTGTGAAAAATTATAGTTCTGGTCGGGTAGCAAAATAATGTACTTTTAAAACATCCATAGCAAATTTCTAAAATTGATATTAAGCACATATATGTGACCAATTAAAATCGAGCATCATATAGGATTATTCCAACCAAATTAAAAAAGTAAAATAGGCTCAATGGGAAAAGACAAAAAAAAAAAAGACTTTTGTAAATGAGAACAGCAAAAACAAGAGGAGTCACAACAATTCAGAAATATAGTCATAATTAAAAGTAAATAAGTTGACAGTAATTTTGTCTAATCAGTTTTATATATTGTGTGTTTATTTCCATAGTAATTGTAAAACCATGTGAAATGCAAGTGACTACCGGTCTTTTTAGCCTTGCAGTACATGTTTTAACCTATTTTTTTCTTAATCATTATGTACATTTTATAATTGGAGGCTCCTAGGAGCTTGTAATTGCTCACCTGGCACAAAGCTGCCCTGTCCATAGACCTGTAATTGGGAAATCATTTCAGTTCCAAACAATTTAATGCTTAATTCCCTTTTTTCATCTTCATTTACATATTAATTTTAATGAGCTTTTCATACATTTGTAATTTTTTTTTCTTTTAAATCTTACCTTTCCAAAAAAACTATAAAATTACCCCTTTTAGTAGGTAAAGGTGACTTTTCTAAAATGATTTTGTTTCTACATTTAAATTCTTATTACATGTCATTTAATGTGCAACTCCAGCTAACCTTATAATATAAGATAAATTTACAAATATTGACATCCCAACCATGACACTCGACATTCAAAACTCCCAACTTTTCAATGCTAAATTATCTATAAATAGTCATATTTGCATTAATCTGCAGTGAAAATTTCATTTCAGAATTGTAGCAAAATAAAAATAGTAATTTAAATGATATAATTAAAAAAAAAGTCAAAAGTTCAACTCATAAAGAGTTGATAACCTGATTAATCAAAACTGGCACTCTCTGCACACAATTCTGTTTAAAAATGAATAAGTGTAAAGAAAGTTAAAATAACAATTCAAATCCCTCCACAATTCTTTAATTGGAGGGGAGAGGAATTATACAATGCATTCTTTTTGCTATTAAAGATATAACTGAGGTGCTATGCCAGCAAAGCATGATATGACTGC
>NW_027267708.1:0-28742 GCF_963676685.1 Mytilus edulis
TATGTATACATAGTAAAGTTGACATATTGCTTATAGTATCTTGGAAAATTACTGACCTACATAAACTTGACACTGACATTTGAACATTGTACATGAAGCCAAGATCATATGCTGGCTGCCAGAAAGACATGTATAGATGCAGCTTACAATCATTCCTTATACAAAAAAGAAGACGTTGTATGTTTGACAATTTGACAACTCTCCTGTATTTATAAGAGATCAATTAATGTCTCGGTCAGTGATTTTTACAGCGGATGACCGTGAGCTCGAGGTCATTCCGGTGTATTGCTGTCGCCTAGATTTTCATTACGAAACTTTCATGTTGAGTTTTTAACCAATCTATAAATATGATAAATACGCAGAAATCATAAAACTTGAGTATACTGATTTGTGTCACTACAATATAAATGTTATTACTGTGAGGTTGAATTCCCTGTCATTAATTTATCATACACGCGTGCACTTGTCTCAGAAAAAAATATATCTGTACATTAACCTCACATTAACTAATAACTTGATATGGAAAAGAGTTATCCTTACAACTGCACTTTATGGATGTGAAACTTGGGGTCAGCTACCCTACCGTGAAACTGAAATGTTGGAAATAACTCAAAGATATTTCGTCAGATTTATTCTTGTATTAGTAATGTTGGTTTGTGGTCTGTCGAAGGATATACTGATAAAATGAAACTTTTGTTTTTTGGGAGACTGTGTCGTGCAAAATCGACAACAATACATAAACGGATGTTTAATTTTCGTATGGGACAAATATTAACCGGTGAGACCAGTCAAATATCATTGACTTACGATTATATCAAAATATGAATTTGATGTTTTTGTTGAAAACTTTGTGGCTGAAATTTTTTTTCCAGACAAGCTACTGTGGAGCAAAATTGTAAAACAGACTTTAGACATATACGAAGAAAACAAATGGAAACACTCAGTTGAACGGCGACCAGAACTTAAGCGGTACCATAAAATACATACATGTTTAACGGAGCATCGTTTGTTACGACTAGCGGTAACTTATCCATCTCTAAATTCAAAATTTATGACGCTTGTGAAATTAGGATCCATAGCTATACAAACAGGCAAATGCCCCTTGTGTAACTTATATAATACGGATATACTTATGCATTATATACTTTGCTGTACATCTCTTTTACAAATTCGGACAGAAATGTTCTACAAAATTGTTGATATTCTTGACGTAGAAGATTCCGTTCGTTTCTTTAATCAAGATGATGACGAAATTATCGAGTCGTTTCTTGGAAGTATGAATCATACCATGCAAACTATAAATGCTGATGTATGGAGCCTCTTGATGTGCCACATAGCAGATTATAAGTATAAACTATATCAGGTCTTCAATTATGATCTTTATAGTCACATATTTGATCTTAACTGATGTTGTTCTTGTGTGAAATTGGTGAATTATAGACGTTTTGTTTTCGACTCTATTTCATATGTAATTATGTAACTACCTATAGACTTTTTTTTATTGCTGTTTATATACTTTGATGTTGTTTAGAATATGTAAATATGTAAGTGTTATGTTCTTGATTCTGTTCTTATAATATAAATTGTAAAATCTTCATATATGGAGGAAATAAAGATAATCAATCAATCAATCATTCTGGTATAGAGTTGTGATATTTTTTTCTGAGACAAGTGCTTGTCAGACCATACACAAGAACTTGCGGTCATCCGATGTTCAGTACTTCAGTACTTTGATTATAGGTTACAATCATTTCATACAATAAATATAGTTGTACCCCTGCTAAAACGAGTTAATCAGGTATTTATATTGTGAAGAGTTGTCGAAATCCGGATATGGTGTACAGATTTTAGTTTGTTTATGGTTTACCATCTTTGATGTAAGTTTACTGTTTTTGTTTTCCATTTTGTATTAAATTGATATAAAGAAAGATCCACTTTGTTACATCTAGTGATCTATTTATTTGGCATTTGTCAATGGCAGTCTGCAGGGTCTAAGAGCATAAGTTGTTCGACCTCTTAGTCAAATGCGTTTTGATAAAATATTCTTTTTCACTTTTTGGTCTTTTTTTTTTGTGCTGTATTTAGACCCCTCTACAATGAAATTTGTTTTATATTTACACGTATAAAATTGTTTTTATCCAACGCAATTATATGTTTGAACGTTGTTTTCAATTTAGATTTGTATATATCTTCAACGCAATCATAGGTTTAAACGTAGTTTTCAATTTAGACTTGTTTATTTTTTTTTCGTTTGGGCTTGTATCATATTTTCCCTCCGGTTTATATGATCCGTTCATCTGATTTGGACTCTAATATTCAAGAGTCTATCCGAAATTGAGATAAATTATATGGCCTTCCAAGTACCGTTTCGATCCCTAACCAGGGGCGGATCCAGGATTTTGGAAAGGGGGGGCGAAGGTGTTTAAATTCGCCGATGTGAAACTGATGTGTTTTGAGTCTGTGTTATTGAGAAAAAATATATTTTAGAAAAAAAATTGGGACTTTTTTTGGCTAAAAAAACATGAAATAAGTGTAATATGCACTTTTAAAACGATTCGTGGCGTGGAGCATGTATATTTTGTAGTTCCTGAAAAGTGTAAGGGTTGGACATTTTCGATGCTGTATTCTCCCTATTAATTGTCTATCATAAAATGATAGTACGTATTGAAAGCTATTTTCTGATAAATTTGATGTGTGACTTTTCTGTAAAAAAAAAAAGACATGGAAAATTCTCGCTGCCTGGTTTGTTGTAAGTTAAGTTATCATAACCCCACAGATTTCTTGTTGTAAACAAGATATAAGTCGGGCTATTCGATGAAATTTACAATACGACGGACACGAGCTAAAAAAGACAAACAAGCAATATTTATCCAAATGATTGGTTGATATGTTTCACCCAACAAAATTAAGGGATGTGAGGAATTCCAAATCAATCAAAAGCTACGAAAGAGTCTGATATCATCGGACAACGAATTTATGAATAAAGGTAGAAAAATGTAGACATAAAGGCTACTATCAGCAGGCAGGTTGCAGTCTGGTCTTGAAAAAAGTATTCAATATATCAGTTCGGCGAAACAGACATTCCGGTCAGACATGGAAACCTCCGCACCCCCCCCCCCCTCCCCCCCCCAAAAAAAAAAAATTACGCCCGTTTTTTATTCATCATGTTCATTTAATGCTTAATAATTCTGTTGTATATTCGTTTCTAATAGCAAAAAAAAGGACAAGATTATTGTTTTCAATCCAGATACGGCCAGAATTTTTGTTAAATGCAAAAATCAGGGTCAATTTTTTATCTCTCAAATATCTCAGACTGCCTCCTCAAATCAAATGGTTCGTACCTTAGACTTTAAATCTATCTAGAGCTTATACTGACTGGGGATCATTATTCAGCTGCTATTTTAAAATAGGATGCCGATCATGGGGCGTTACGAGTTTAACATGGTTTCGTAGGTAAATATTATAATATTGCTGAGGAACTTTTTTTCATGAGAGTGTACTAATTTAGAGTATTACTGTTTGGTGGACTAATGAAATAGAAGTCAATATGTTCTTGCTCAATCCCGTGTCGCCTTGAAGGTGTTAAGATTGTCATGTTCAACCTAAGCAATTTGTGACAGTAATTTAAATTTCAAAATGACTGAGTGACGTTTTTTCGACGCACTGGTCAACTCCACCATATGAATCACATGACTTTCAGTTAGTATATACCAGCTAAAAATATCTTTATAAGTAAAGAATTGTCACATCTATAAAATAAATACACAGGAAATGGCAAAGTTTGATTAATCATTTTCACAAATAAAAAAAAAAGTCCAAGCAAAATTCGAAATTACGTTTACGGAAATCACTGCAGATGAGAAAATACATAGCAGCAAAATCGCGGGTGCGGGCAATTTCACAACAAATGAATATCTTTTTGGTGTTTTCGCTATTTTTGTTTCGTGTTTGTTTCCGCTTCTTGTTTTCAGTCTTATTCTTGTTTTTCCTGTGTTGACTTGTCCTCACCATTAATTGGACAATTTTTCACTGTGCATTTTTAAAATCTTGAATTTTATAAAAAAAAAAAAAAATACCAACTATTAGTTCATTGTATTTTAAAACTCCTTCAGTTTCGGGGATACTCAACCGTAAAAAAATTTACCCGGGGCATATTTACGTTGCTTAGATTCTCTAATTTGATTGGTTAATGAAATGATTTTGTCACGCATGTCAAACTTAACTCTGTCCCTTTATTCGAGAAATATTGAGTAAGTTTGACGTGTTTTAAGTTTGAAGTAAGAATTAAGAATTTAAATGATGGCAAATACTGACATTGAATTGACGATGAAATAGTTTATAAAAAACACCCATCATTTAAATTTAATACAATAAATTTATGAGTGGGTAAAAATATCATAATCTAGAGTACACATCCTTGATAAAAAGAGTGTAATTATGTATTCCAACTTTTCCTATGGATTTTATATTACTGTCGATGTCAATCTCTGAATATGGTATAAGAAATCACCACTGGAATACATACTTGATGAGTGATAAATTACCCAATAAACGTAAACATGCTAATGTCAGAAAAAAATAAAATGGCCGACTCTATTACAGAAATCTTATATTTGATTGTTGGTACGAATTAATCATATTTAAGGCACTAAAGGTGGAATTTTACTGCTATAAAGCCCTCGTTTTACAGTCAATTTCAATGTGTGAGAAAATCCGTCAAATAGAATAAACCGGACCTTGAAAGATGATTTGGGTGTGCTTGATTACTTTTTTCTTACAAGGTACCACAGGCACTTGCCTCAGAAAAAAAAAACCTATATACATTCTCTACCTTAGTATAACACGTAATATTATGGTATGTAGTGGAAAAAAATCTAAGACGAGTGCCTGTGCAAGGTACCCAACAATTTTGACTAAAATGGATTTGGCTTATTTATTTCCCGTAGGCACTGTCTCAGAATTTGTTTTTCCTATATACCTTTATATAACACAAGCAGTTATATTAAGGTATATAGGACATTTTTTTCTGAGACAAGTGCCTGTGTTATTTCCAAAAAAATTTGACAAACATGTCTACTTTGACCTGTTGACAAATATAAGAATTATTCAAGAATATTCATTATTAATCCACACAATTATTTCTCTTTAATATTAGTATGCAATAAAACTTTCAGCTTATATTTCAAGTCAATTTCCCTAGGCAGAGGTGGATTAAGGGTAAAGCCCAGGGTGGCCATCCCTGCCCACTGTTTGTGGGGAAATTTGGTTGAAATGAAGCACCCCTCTTAAGCAGTCGGTGGTACCCCCTTATGAAAATTCCTGGATCAGCCACTGCTTGGTCTAACCCCTTGAAAGTCCAGTGGCAAATATTTTCTGTATATTCAGAACATAATATTGAATTAAGGGGCAGTTGTATCACTTGTTTAGTTAAGTTAAATCTGATATGGTCACATCATGGTTTTGATATATGTATTGTATTTCATAGTTTGATATTGACAGTGTGTCTTGTGATTCTATTATCCTTAGGCTAAGTTTAAGTACATGACTTGATATATTTTCTAAATTTGTACAGTTTGCTTGATTTCCATTATATGCCGTCCATTTTAACCCCAAAAAACAAGTTACTTTGGATATAATGTTTTTGACTAATCAGTCCTGTTACTGTCATCACAACTTCTCTGAAACTACAATTAAACAGAATTTCATGCAACTTTTTCTTGGAGTTCTGTCCCTTGGAACTAAGATTTTTTGCATAAATTTACTATTGCAGATGTTTTTCATTGTAACTATTTTGAATGTGAACTACAGAATATTCCCTCCAATTGATAGCAATTTCAAGGTATCCAAACTGCTAAGAGTGAATGATAAGAAATGATGAAACACTATGCAGTCTATCAAACTGCTATTAAATGGACTGCTGAGAACCGCTAACAAACTGCTTAAAATATGACAAGCCGGTAAAAAAACTGCTAATATTTATTAGCAGATTAATAAAACTTGGGGTTAAGTCACTGTTGTATCTGCAACTTTCCTTAAAACTCTGCAATGTTTCATGCCTCTGTCCCTTAAGGCAAAAGGTGTGTTACAAGTTACCTTTGAGTCTGACAGTCCTGTCTGCCTCACATTGGTTTCCTTTCTCTTACTTAAGTTTGCCCAACTTTGGTTTTGGTTGAGAATATAGTAAAATTGAATAGTTAGTAAACCTTTGCATAGCAAAAGTTGTGATAATTGGTCTGTTGTATGCTTGAAATCTCGTGCATTGCATTGATAAAATGTATCAAAGTTGCTAGCTGTTACACACTGATTACACTGTAATACTGTATTGATATGTAAAAAAGAAAGTTTGAAATGATCATAATGTAAAGAAGAAAATGCCAATAATAAATAAAAATATATCCAGAGCTCCTGATAAGCTGTGTTTTTGCATAAATTACGCAATTAAAACGATAGAAAACCCAATTCAATTTTCCTCAGCGTTTGAAAAATCCAATTTGAAGGAAAACCAAATTATTTATTAAAAAACTATGCCTTACCAACCCTATTAAGTGTCAAGTGCTTTATTTACCGAAAATAATGATTTATTTTGCATAATTTACTAATTTATTGTTCAATTTGTAATTTTAAGGAAGAAACTTTCGCATTAAAAAAGAGCATCAATCAAAATGCAATAGTAACTACTGGGGCATTCTAGGTCACTTACATTAACGTTAATGTAACCAAAGCAATGGGTCAAGATTTTACAAATGGCAGAACTGAGTCCTTGTAAGAATCTTTAAATTATTTATCCCTTACTAAAAAAAATTTAACTTATTCTGAGGAATGGAGAATCGTCACCCATATTATTGAATCAATCATGGAGAAAGCAATCTCAAATAACTCTGTGTGCAATGATACTGGTCATTAAATAACTGCCCATCTTCGTGATCATATATTTAAGGGGGCTCACAGGTCTAAATCACTTTTTTTTTAAATATAGCATTTCGCTATTTTTTTCTATAAATAAACTTTATCCTTTACTTAATGGAAAAGTTGAATAAAAATATGGGGTCACCGTTTATTTAAGCTCACAATCCACCTTTGAAAGAAGCATGTATTTTTGTTGAGGTACTTTTTTTCTGTCTAACAAATAGGGGGAAAAAAGGTAAAATGGAAATAAAAAAAGAACTAAATTACAGAAATTGCTTAAATTTTGCAATAGTTTAGTTCATTTGAAAAAAATAATAAGAAAACAAAGGTCACTGATGAGTTTAAAAAGTTATTTCAATTTTTATGCCAAAAATGGCATTTTTTTTTCAGGGAGATAATTTGGAGCTTTTTCAATGATATAATCATTTTAAAAGTCATCATGGACCAAAACGAATTGATTTTTTGGGTTGATTTTTGTACCACACCATAAAGTAACAGCTAATAGAGTAATAGTGTAATAAATACAATTTGTAATGAAAAAACAAATGTTTTTATTTTTGCTGATTTTTTTGTACCCTTGAGCTTCTTATGGTAGATTTATGGTATACCACCATCTTGGATTGTACAATCACAGTACAAAATCGGTCTAGTTATTTGCCCAAATCAGCAAATTTGAAAACAGATTTGCAATTTAATGGTTAGACTGTTTATTTATATAAAGAAAACTTGTTAATGTATTGTATTATTTAAAATATTTTAACAAATATCAACCTTTTTGGTTTTTAAATCATTTTTTTTTTTTAATGAGCCATTTAAGGGGAGATAACTCTTTTAGTACAAAATTGATACTGGGCTAATAGGGAAATTTTTTATTTTTACTTGTGGCAAGAAAACATTTAATGTTCGGTGACACCATATTTTCTTTTTATTTTCTTAAAACATATTATAAAACCTATCTTCTCACAATTTATTTCAAAATTTTATTTCATGGAATTTTTTTATGCACTGTTATTTGTTTTTTTTAATGAACAAACTAACCAAATTTAGGCAGTTTTCAAAGACTCATTGCTTGAAAAATAACACGGTGACCCATACTTTTTATTATATTTTTGAAAAAAGCATAGGAAAATCTTCATTTTGTCAAATTATAAGAAAATTCTGTCTCAAAAAACATTTACTCATGATCTACCTTAAAGGGACTGTTTGCTGTTTAAATGGACAATATTTTGGTTTATGTCACTACAATTGGGTGATTAAAATAACTTTCCATGTATCCATGTTAAATTGTTTTAACATATTTACAGAACTATAATATTGCTACATCATACACATGACAATGAATCAATTTTACCCAAACAGAGTAAATGTCTCAATTTGAAAACCATGAGGGAAAAAACCCAATACATTCAGGAATAATTGGAGTGAAAAACAAAATTTCCTTCTAAATACTAGCTTTTGATCATAGACAAGCTTCTGTCCAAGTTTGTTAGAAATAACTAAAACGGAAGCTCTGCATGAAATCCAATTAGCCAGTGTTCAAAGTGTTAATGCAGAAATATTGTATACAATGGGAGATTACTCCATCTAATTAAAATGATATTAAAATTGTCTCCCTTGTATATTGTCTTGATCAAATTATGTAACCAATAATATCTATCAATAACTTTGATATTTAAGCAAAAACCAATTGCTTAAGTTCAGTTATATTAAGTCATAAGAAACCTAAAAAAATATAATGCATATGTTTTTTTATTTATATAACTCAATGGATAGTTTTCATTACAAAACTTATGTACATTTTTTCTGAAGAAAATTCTTTATTTTTTTCATATTTAGAAGAAGTTTACTTTATTTTAATTGCTTCCTTGCAGGATGCAATTCCCCGACATATTTTCTGTATGCAAAGTGACCTCAGTGTGACCAATCTCGTAAAAATCCGGTGATCGCAATACGCATGGATGTCCTTAAAATAAACTATTATCTGATTGTACATATAAAATACATGCTCAATATCCATGCTTTTTTGTTGATTGTTGACAAACAGGTGACAATTTTTAAACTTGGACTTCAAAATACAAACTTTAATTACATGTACCTGCCATTTTTTCACAACAACACTAACTGATTGAAAAAAAAATTGACGATAATAAGAAAGAATGATAAAATCGTGCACAGAAGACTAAGTTTATGATGTTTCTATGCATTGGTTCAAGAATTGGAATAACATAATTTTTCACCGGTCACTTGTTTCATATATACTGTTTTACCTCTGTCTGTCCTTCCGTCAGTCCGTCTGTCCCATGAATATTTTTCGTCACATTTTACTCAGGAACTACACTACCAGGATTTCTGAAATTTGGTTTCAGGCTTGATATAAGTCAGCTATACTGTGTGATGCGTTTTCAGATTCATCACTCGACAGCTTCCTGTTTACCGAACACTTGTATCATTTTTACACCTGATAGCCAAGTTGAAAAATTTTTCGTCACATTTTTCTCAGGAACTGCACTACCAGGATTTCTAATATTTGGTTTCAGACTTGATATAAGTCAGCTATACCGTGTGATGCATTTTCAGATTCATCACTTGACAACTTCCTGTTTACCGAACACTTGTATTATTTTACACATGATAACCAAGTTGAAAATTTTTGTCACATTTTTCTCAGGAACTACAATACAAGGATTTCTGAAATTTGGTTTCAGGGTTTATATAAGTCTGCAACACTGTGTGATGCGTTTTCAGATTCATCACTTGACAACTTCTTGTTTACCGAACACTTGTATGATTTTACATATGATAGCCAAGTTGAAAATTTTTGTCACATTTTTCTCAGGAATTACCATACAAGAATTTCTGAAATTTGGTTTCAGGATTTATACAAGTCGGCTATACCGTGTAATGGGTTTTCAGATTCATCACTGAACAACTTCCTGTTTACCGAACACTTGCATATTTTTACACTATTAAAATTATCCACTTGCGGCGGGGGTATCATCAGTGAGCAGTAGCTCGCAGTTTCACTTGTTCTTTCTCAATTTTTATTGCCTTTAAATGATGATTTTGACCCTTTTTGCATTTCTTTGGGGAAAACTTGTGTAAAAGAGGGACGAAAGATACCAAAGGGACAGTCAAACTCATAAATCTAAAACAAACTGACAACGCCATGGCTAAAAATAAAAAAGACAAACAGAAAAACAATAGTACACACGACACAACATAGAAAACTAAAGAATAAACAACACGAAGTTGAGTCAGAATATTTTAATTGTAAAAATATTGAACAATAATATGATTCTTTTACAAATTTTTAGCACTTTTCCAACCACTGTGGACAACCACAAGAACAATACTTACACAGTTAGCTATAAGCTATATAACTTTTCTAAAAATTCAAACTAAATGCAAACATATACATGAGGTGGTAATGCCCTTTACCGTCGGTACCATTGACATCATTTTGCAAGAGTTTTTAATGTCGAGCCTGCAACAAGCTCGATATAGGGATAGTGATACGGCGGCGGCTCACTTCTTAAAAACTTTATATTTTAAAGGGTGGAAGACCAGGATGCTACATACTTTGTATATAGATGCCTCATGTTACGAAGTTTCTGTCAATGTCCTTGACCTCATTTTCATGGTTCAGTGACCACTTGAAAAAAAAAATCAGATTCTTTGTAATGTTGAATTCTCTCTTATAAATAATAGGATAACTATATTTGGTATGTGCCTACCTTGCAAGGTCCTCATGCCCGTCAGACAGTTTTCACTTGACCTCGACCTCATTTCATGGCTCAGTGAACAAGGTTAAGTTTTGGTGTTCAAGTCCATATCTCAGATACTATAAGCAATAGGGCTAGTATATTCGGTGTATGGAAGGACTGTAAGGTGTACATGTCCAACTTGCAGGTGTCATCTGACCTTGACCTCATTTTCATGGTTCAGTGGTTATAGTTAAGTTTTTGTGTTTTGGTCTGTTTTTCTCATACTTTATGCAATAGATCTACTATATTTGTTGTATGGAATGATTGTAAGATGTACATGTCTAGCGGGCAGATGTCATCTGACCTTGACCTCATTTTCATGGTTGTGGTCAAAGTTAAGTTTTTGAGTTTTGGTCTTTTTATCTAATACTATATGCCATAGGTCAACTATATTTGGTGTATGGAAATATTTTATGATCTTTATGTCAGTCCCGCAGGTTTTATTTGACCTTGACCTCATTTTCACGGTTCATTGCTCAGTGTTAAGTTTTTGTGTTTTGGTCTATTTTTCTTAAACTATAAGTAATAGGTCAACTATATTTGTTGTATGGAAGCATTGTTAGCTGTACATGTCTGCCTGGCATGGTTCATCTGACCTTGACCTCATTTTCATGGTTCATTGGTCTTTGTTTAGTTATCTTGGTTAATGCTAAGTTTATGTGACAGTTTTTAATAAAGCTTTATACTTTAATAGGACTATCAACATAATATTAATAATTAGCAAAGAAGTCGAGACATTTCAGCGTGTGCACTCTTGTTGGTTTAGGGAGAAATTCTCAAGGCGTATAGTTTTCTGTCTGAAACCAGCAGGAAACTTTTTAGTAAGATACGATGGGGCATCATTTTTGATTCACTTACATTTTTGTAAATGTCATCACAAACTTGTGATATTTTATTCTCTGTTCAACTGTCATCCAGTACAAGCTTTTGAATAATGGGTTGGAAGGAACAAAAGGGTATGTTTCTAGCATTAATCTAGCAGTTCTCTTTTGTACTTTTAATATCCTATTTAAACCCTCACTACTGCAACTACCCCGCACTGAACAACAATAATCAATTAGTGGCTAAATACAATGTATAACCATTATAGAATAATTTTCAGCAGTCTAGATTTAATGCAGTGGAGTTGGATGACATAAATGAGACAAAATTTGTCAGGATTATTAACCCTTTCCTCCATAAGGGACTTATCATTTCTTATTTGGGAGGGGGGGACTGGTCATAAAAAAGGGGGTTCAATTTTGTTTATAAATTCAAAAGGGGGGATCAATATTTTTTGACATGGAAATAAGTATTTAACATTCTTCAAGAGACAAAATGTCGAGAATAACATCAAAACAGTCAAATGGAAATATACGTTTACCACTATTCATATACAATAAAGTAAAACAACACAGGAATTTGGTGATGTAGGAAGCTGCCATTTTTTTGTCATTTTGTCCCTTATAAAATGCATATATAAGTGCTTCAAGGTTCATAATCTAAATAATCCAGTCGCTGTATGTTTCACTCAATTTGATCACTTCATTGACAAGCATTACTGCCAAGTTTTGTTATAACCAGCTTAATAGTTTGAGAGAAATTAAGTATAAATTAAAAAACGAAATCTGGACAGGAATTTGTGCAAAATTTTGTAAAAAATTCTAATCACGCTGCATCATGAAAGAATATAGTGTACAGTAATCAATTCTCCAATAAATGATTAAATATTCATACAATATACTGATCAATCTGCATACAAACAGTTGAATATTGATACAAAAGATAATACTCAGATGATGAACACCAATAATGTACCCTTTTGTTTTTGTTATAAGATACTTTTGGGTCCATGTATACCTCTTATTTCTCAAAATTTGTACTTTTAGGTTTTTTAATAAATCAAAAATTTTGGGTTACTATCACAAATTTAAGAATGAAATGTGACAATAAATGAGTAATTGAATTGTTCATGCTGAAAGCATGAACTATCCATATACAAGTTTATTGACTCAATGGAGGTTTCACCAAAGCCTAACGTAAAACATATAATAGATTCCTCTGAGTAAATTATGTGTTATTACTGTTTCCTTTTTTTATAGAGTTACATAGAAGCAAGTTTTCTGTAATAGCCCAAACAGAAAATTAGAAAAAAAAGTAAGAAAAAGCTTCACAAAGATTTGACTTGCTCTACCTACTTTTAGTCACGGAAGAGTCCTATTTCAAGGCAAATTCGGTTTTTGGACATAATCCAAAAGATTTGCAATATTTCCATGAAGTAACATTTTGATAAGTGTTTTGCATGTTAAAATTTTGGCATGATTAATAAAAGGGGGATCATATTTTTTAAATATTTTCACGGGGGGGGGGGGGGGGGGGGGGTGTCACATAGAAATAGTGAAATATTATGGGGGGATCAAGAAAATTTTATGTTTGATTTCAAAATGACCAGCCCCCACTCCCAGGTAAAAAATGATAAGTCCCTAATGAAGCCTTTTGACGCCACACTTTTTCCTCCATAATGACGCCTTTTGACGCCACCCCCTTTACTCCATAATGATGCCTTTTGACACCTGTGTAGTGTCTCAGTTGAAATGTCTCACTTATTGAAAAAAATAACAGACTTAGTAAAATTTGTATCTAATATAAAAAGGATATTTAGAATCTATGACTGAAATTTCATTGATGAAATCTTCATTTTCACAATAGATATGCATTCATACTTTAAATCTGATGAATTTTTTTTATTGAAAAAATCCTATGCTAATCAAGTATTTTAAAAAAAAATTATCCATGCCATTTCATGTTATTTGTTGTATCTATGAATTTTGTTAGTTTCAAACATTTATAAAAAGGGAATATTGATTAATAATAATAAATTCCACCTCATTTAGGTCCATAACATGCAACCTTTGATCAGTTAGTTGCCTATGAGTGTGAAGTGCTTGGTTAAGTGCATGAAATGGATGTCATCTAAAAAAGTAGGGAAGAAAGGAAGCAATATGAAGATCTTTAACTGTGATATATGAATCAAATTGAAAAAAAGTGACCTAACTAATAAGTCAGTTTAGAGAGTTTTATTTTGCCATTTAAAAAAATACAATTCCAAATGACATTGAATGCTATTTTTTTTTTGGCCGCAATTTTTTTTTATGGTATCATGTTGTATGCGTTTTTATGGTCCTGCAAAGAAGTTGTCAATTCTATATAGTTTTACTCTTGTCCGAAAGTCTGTAATTCCGTCATTCCGCAAAAAACCATTATACTGAGGTTTTTTCTCAACGCCTTCAGTATGTGAGTTAAATCATGAGTTACAGATCAATTTTAAGTTTTGTTCCACTCGCCTAAATTTTGCCGAAATTACGCGCTTTGGACTTTGACAAATTGATGAAAATCAGTTATACAGACCTTTTTTTCTAAATGCTTTCAGATATTGTGATGATTTTTGGCATGTGAGTTAACCAAGACGAGTTACAGATCAAGTTTAAGTTTTGTTCCTCACTGCTAATTTTTGCCAAAATTACAGGCTATGGACTTTGATAAATTGTTTAAAATCATAGTTATACAGACTTTTTTTCAAAATGCTTTCAGATATTGGACTGATTTTTGGTATGTGAGTTATTCATGATGAGTTACAGATCAAGTTAAAGTTTCATTCTGCTCTGCTAAATTTTGCCAAAATTAAGGGTTTACAACTTTGAAAATTGTTGAAAATCACAGTTATACAGACTTTTCTTCTATATGCCTCCAGATTCTGAGCTGATTTTTGTTGAGCCTTTGACTTTTTTCGAAAAAAGCGAGAATAAGCGATCCTACATTCCATCGTCATCGTCGGCCGCGTCCACAAATATTCACTCTGCACATGGTTAAAGTTTTTGAAATTTTAATAACTTTCTTAAACCATACTGGATTTCTACCAAACTTGGACAGAAGCTTGTTTATGATCATAAGATGGTATCCAGAAGTAAATTTTGTGAAAATGATATTCCATTTTTTCTGTATTTTACTTATATATGGACAAAGTTTTTCTGCGGGAAAACATTACATTCCCTCTGTGGTTAAAGTTTTAAAAATTTTAATAACATTCTTAAACTATACTTGATTAATTTCTACCAGACTTGGACAGAAGCTTGTTTATGATCATAAGATAGTATCCAGAAGTAAATTTTGTAACACATAAATCCATTTTTCCGTATTTGACTTAAAATGGGCATAATTTTCTGCCAGGAAACTACACATTTACTCTGTGGTTAAATTTTTTTTATACTTTCTTATACTATTTTTAATTTGCACCAAACTTGGACAGAAGCTTGTTTACAATCATAAGCTAGTATCTAGAAGGAAATTTTGTTAATATTTTGTACCTGTGTATCTGTATTTCACTTATGAATGGACTTAGTTTTTCTTCCAGTTAACATTACATCCAGTCTGCGGTTAAAGTTTTTAAAACATTTATTAGATTCATAAACTATCCTAGATTTTTACCAAACTTGGACAGAAGCTTCCTACTATCAAAAGATATAGTATCAAGCAGAATATTTTTAATGATTTTTTCCCTCATTTTTGTTGAGCCTGCAATTTACAGCAAAAGTAGGCGAGCCACTGGGTTCTGCGGAACTCTTCCAAATTTTTTATATGTGAGATTACCATCATGTTTGTGTCCACATGTGTTCTTGAAATTTCAGATTTTTCAACTTTTTGAGACGGGGGCATTCTTGTCACTTTGACACATCTAGTTTCCGAAATTGATTATATTTCTTGTTTGTATATTAAAGCAAAGAATACTGATATGACAGGAGATGTGTAAACTATTATATAAAGTATTGTGCAATTGCAGGAAAACTTCAATTTCATAGTATTGCACCAAAGCAAGCAATCTTCAATTGCACAGTATTGCACAATAGCAAGAATTCTTCAAATGAAAGTAAATACAAATATTTTTACCCATTTCATTTTTTTTTAAAGATATTTCACCACATTTATTTTTTGTGAGAAACCTATATATTACATCTTCGCTAGCCAAGGGTAACGATCCACTCCCGCTCTCTTCACCCTTGGCAGATTGAGCCAACATTTGTGATATCCATGTCGCGCCATCTATTGGAAGATTTAAGTCGCCCCCATTCTGAATACATTATTCTTGACCAATGGTAGCACTTGAACTCTTCAATTTGGAGGTAAAAACACGGTAGTGTCTAGATTCTACCCACTTGGTAAAGCCGGAAACGAAAATATACGTCAACATCCATGCATTTGTGCATGAAACATACATAGGAACTTCTATTTGTTGATTAAAAACATTCACGTTGTCACTAAATATAGTCGTATGTTTAGTGATGTAAAGACTTGTTTACAAACACTTTCTACATTAACACATGATCATGTTATAGGCTCTTTTTTATTGGATGCAGCGAGTTTCTACTGCAACCAATAAAAATCCTTACCTTGTGTCTCCGAAATATTATCTCAATCCGCCAAGGGTGAAGAGAGCCGGAGTGGATCGTAACCCTTGGCTAGTGAAGATGATATATTATGTCAAAAATTTGATCGCAATCTAGATTCAAACAGTATCAAGCTTGAATGTTGTGTCCAAACTTGCAAACTGTTCAGGGTTCAACTACTGCAGTCGTATCAGGCTGCACTCAGCGAAGCTATTAATTAACAAACATCACTAAGATCCTTTTACTTTTCTGTATTTTCAGACAAAACAACAAAAAAAGCAAGAAAATGATTGGTATACTATGTATAGTGAGAGAGTTTGTAGACTTTGTAGGTCTGTGTCCGTATGGTCCTTCGGTTAGACCATGTGATGAGCCAGAGAGGTCACCCCAGGTTCAAGGTTTGTGTCGTGATGTTCCTTCCCCTGTGGTAGAGTCTCCTGAGCTACCAAGGGCTGCTGACCCGGAGCAGTGTTTGGTGGAAGCACCCCGTGTTGCCTTGTTTTCAGCAATGCCATTTGAGGTAGAAATCATTTCTACTTTGGATGACACTGTTGAAAATGATACAGCGGTGTTTGAGGAGGTAGAGGAACATGAGTTGGTTTTCGATACAGATGATGCTGACCTTTTCTCAACCTGGGATGAGGAGCAGCAGCAGGCTGATGAGTGGTGGGAGGATCTGGAAAGGAGGGTTATTGAGGTATCAGAGGAGGTGGAGGCCCTATCCGAGGATTATAGTGAGGTAAAACAAAGGTTGGAGAGTGATGATGAGACTCTGCAGATGTTTGGCGCAAACTTGGAAAGTGAGGGTCGAAATCTGCAGATGCAGTATGTAATCTCCAGGGTTTTACCTTGCTGTAGTCCTGTGGATTTAGAAGAAGGTGTAAGTGATGTGGAGGAGCTGTCTCTGGAGGATGACGAGGTCTTTACTGATGAGCATGATAGAGTTGTGATTTGGGACGAGGAAGGCAGAGCAGCTATGAGGAGAGTTTGGTTCAGGAGGCATTTCATGAAGAGTCATTGTCTGAATGGTTTTTGGAGGACCTTTAGAGGGTACAGTTTGAGGTGTCGGATGTTTCAGCTTAGTATTGTGTGTCGTTGAGAGGAGAAGGTTCAATTTGTATTTTTGTTAGTTTTGTCCCTTTTAGCCAGTTGCCCCCAGATTACCTGACAAGTAATAAATGAATGATTGATGGTATTGATTGATCGGTTGGTTGATGTTTTATTGATGATTGTATCTTGAACACTTCATTGACAGTTTGGTCTTTTAATAGGTCATAACAGGTTAGGAATTCTCTGGCAAAAATAAAAACTATAAAAAGATATGAGTAAACCTGCCCTTAGTCTTACTCCCCGAGTTCCCCACTTCCTGTTCAGTATTATCCCAAACCCCAAGTACTCTACCCGTACTTTCTTTGTATATATATTTATATATGTAAATAAAAGCATGATTGTTTAATACAATTTTTATTTAAGTCAGACATTGTATGTTACCAAAAGGTAAATGTACAATGTTGTTGTAGTATGTTATCATCATTAGGATATCAGAGACCTTCATATGTACAGTAATCATAGAAATAGGGTATTAATTTTGTACAGTATTTTGGTGGGAATTCAGAATTTTACTTTACCCAAGGTAAAATTTGTAAATATCACATGACATCATCATTGAACTGAACACACCTGACTTTATCAGTAACACACACCTTTAAATTTGATATGGATCAGATTTTGAAAACAAAACACAGAAGAAATTTGGTACCGATCATCAACCTTGTCAGTCAACATTTTTTGGAGTTGTTTCCCTTTTAATGACCTTTTTTTTTACCATATTTTGGACATATACTATTTATAGATAGAAAAAACTATGAATTATAAATAGATAGAAAAAACTAGATTATAGAGAGAGAAAAATTTAAAAACTATATTATAATGAGAGAAAAAATTTAAAACTATATTATAGAGAGAGAAAAATTTAAAAACTATTATAGAGAGAGAAAAATTTAAAAACTATATTATAGAGAGATAGAATAAAAACTATATTATAGAGAGAGAAAAATTTGAAAAGAATTTAAAAATTATCAGCAAGACAAGATCTGTTTTGTGGGATAAAACCAACTATATAGAAGATGTCGAGACGAATGTACAACTGAAACGAATCAGTAAATCACTGAGATCAGAAAAGTTTCAAATTCCCAAGGTCTTAGAAATGAGATTTAGAAAGGTCAGAAGCTTATGGTTGCCATCTTACAATATCTTTTTCTTTTTGATAAACATGACTTGTTTTAATTTGGATTTTTTCTAAACTTTTTTGTAAAATGTAAAATAAAATAACACCTTTCCTGGAAACCTGGTAAATGAAACTTCTTGTTTAATCATCCCTCCATGTCTGGTACATCAATATAAAACCATTTTATTCACAAAGTATCAAGAACTTAAACCTGGGTGGGATAACTAACATGATACTTCCTAAATAGGTCGTCTGGAAGATGTGTGAATGAATGAATGAGATAATAATAGAGAGCAGAGAGACAGATATCTTAAGGGTATTGTGTACTGTTCTATGGAGGGAAGTTATTTAGGAATGTTTATAATTCTAGTAATTTTCAGAACAGTTTGGTATTTCTGAGCTACTAGAAATTTACTATTTAAAGAAAAATTGGTTAATGTCAATTAAATTTAGAGTCAGATTGAATGTATAACTGTTCCAATAGATTTTAAAGTCAATATTAATGAATTTATTCAATTTTTGTTTTGTCTTTGGCTTTCATAATTTTATTTTTTTTAATTTTTATAACTTTTTTCTTCAGACCAGTTGTTTATAAAAATTTTACAACATTCAAATTTTTGTTTTTATTTTAGTATAGATGCTGTATTATGAACATCGTTCTGAAGGGCATGACTCTGACCTTGACATCCTTGATCAACCTTGAGGGTCTCCTCTTTGAATATGACCTTAAAAATCATTCCATAGTGCCATATCTATTTGCATAGACTTCATGGTAAATTCAAAAAGGGGGAATCTATAAAACCGGTTAAGTGGAATGGTCCACTCCATTATGACAACCTGAACAAATTGAAAACCGGTGGTATTTGCCTTACTTGTTTCTTTTTATTGACATAATTGGTTACAATTACAATAATTACGACGGAGGAGCCAAAATTGGGTAAACATACAACACAACTGACTTAAAAATTCACACACTAAAAATTCACACACAACGAATTCACACGCAAAAAAATCACACGTAAAAAATTCACACACAAAAAAAATCACACAAAGACAGTCACCAACAAAAAAAGTTCTTGGAGTTGCAGTATATAGTAAAACAAAATGACATACACTGGTAAAAAAATAAAATTTCCTACAGTTGGCGCAGTAGATACCTCTGCTTTATCTGACTGCATGACGTCCATACTCGTTTTATTTAGAACTCACAATTGTCCAGTGAAGGTTATAGTTGTAGAGGTGTTTAGATCTCTTGTAAGTACAAGTTTCAGTACTTATCTGTCACTAGTAATACTGAGAATAAATGTCACTACAACTGAGCTTTTCCCTGCTTACGATTGGTTTCCTCACATTACTTGTATTTTATGCAAAAGTCTATACTTTTTTAATATTTTGGTCTGTAGTTTTTTCCCTGAAAGTTAAAAGTAACATTTCATTGAGATATTTTATTGGGACTGATTCAAACACAAAACATTGCAGATTTGTGATAAAAAAAAATCATGTTTATTATAATTAATATCAAAAGTAACCTGCAATATATTTAATTTTAATTTGAAGTAATGTGTTGGAAAGATGGTCTCTGATAATTTAGTGGTGACAAACATTCTACTTTACAAAAAAAAAAAAAAAAAAAAAAAAAAAAAAAAAAAATACACTGTAATAATCTATGCATAATAATTAATAGTTTTTTTTCAGGTATTTTAATCCTTTCTTCAGTTTAATTTCAGAATGTTTCTGATAGACTGGATAGTGGTTGAGAAACACAGAACATCTTCCGGATTTGATGAAATCGTGTCGTGATGGAAGTAATGGATACATTATTTTCATGGGAAGGCGGAATTGAATTATGTCGTGATGGAAGTAATGGATATATTATTTTCATGGGAAGGACCGAATTGAATTATGTCGTGATGGAAGTAATGGATACATTATTTTCATGGGAAGACCGAATTGAATTATGTCGTGATGGAAGTAATGGATACATTATTTTCATGGGAAGACGAATTGAATTATGTCGTGATGGAAGTAATGGATACATTATTTTCATGGGAAGGCCGAATTGAATTATGTCGTGATGGAAGGTAATGGATACATTATTTTCATGGGGAAGGCCGAATTGAATTGTCGTGATGGAAGTAATGGATACATATTTTATGGGAAGGCCGAATTGAATTATGTCGTGATGGAAGTAATGGATACATTATTTTCATTGGAAGGCCGAATTGAATTATGTCGTGATGGAAGTAATGGATACATTATTTTCATGGGAAGGCCGAATTGAATTATGTCGTGATGGAAGTAATGGCTGATACATTATTTTTACGGGAATTTTCCTTTTAAATATTTTGAATAAAAACATCAAAATTTATTTAATTTTAACGATAAAAACAAAAGATTTTAGATTAACAAAATTTAGCAATATTTTTTTTTTTTTTTATTAAATTTCAAACAAATCACTTAAATTTATTAAAGAAGCATTAAAATATATCCATGTAATTGTTGAGTAAAAATGCCTTTTTTAAAGTAATTATCTTTTTCTGAATTAAGATAAATAACTGTTAATTTTTTCCAAATTTGAATAAATAACCATTCCATTTCCTAAATTTAGATATCAAAATTTAGCTCACAATAACTAAATTAGTTTGAAAATTTTAATGTTTCACTGAGATTTGGACTTCCAACAACTTGAATTTAACAATACTGTATTATTATAGCGTCTGATTGCAACATGAATACATTACTTACTTTTTTTAAATTGTTTAAAAATTGAACACTAGCAAGTCAGTAGAACATTACTATAAACTAGACATGAAACCCAATCAACATACCCCATCACTATACCCAATCACCAAACCCTATCACTATACCCCATCACTATACTCCATCACTATACCCCATCACTATACCCATCACTATACCCAATCACCTTACCCAATCACAATATGGATAGAATAAAAGGTAAAGGTTATACTGGCTTGCTGATGTTTTCTTCTTCGTTTTCTTTAATTATCCCCTCGACCCACATAGCAACAGCTTTATATATAGTTGACCTGGGACTGAGCTTTGGAGCAGGTTGGGTGGAATAAGGCAACATCCAGGAACTATAATTTAAGAGCTCAAAGGTCTTGGAGGAGGAGGCCTAGGGGTCGGATGAAAGGGAGAGTGAAACTCCAGACACTTGTATTTAAGGGCAACAGGGTTGGGGATAGTTAACCCAAAACAAATCCAGGGACTTATTTTTAAGGGCATGGGGGTCGGGGAGGGGTTATCCCATGGGGGTCCAGGGACTTGTTTGTAAGGGCTTGGGGGTCCGGGAGGGTTACCCCATGGGTGTCCAGGAACTTGTTTTTATGGGATTAGGGGTCAGGGAGGATTACCCCATGGGAGTCCAGGATCTTGTTTTTAAGGGATGGGGATTGGGGAGGGTTAACCCATGGGAGTCCAAGGACTTGTTTTTAAGGGATTGGGGTCAGGGAGGGTTACCCCATGGGAGTCCATGCAGGGACTTGTTTTTAAGGGATGGGGGTCGGGAAGGGTTACCCCATGGAAGTCCAGGGACTTGTTTTTAAGGGATTGGGGGTCGGGGAGTGTTACCCCATGGAAATCCAGGGACTTGTTTTTAAGGGCTTTGGGTCGGGGAGGGTTATCCCATGGGAGTCGGGGGACTTGTTTTTAAGGGTTTTTGGGTCAGGGAGGATTACCCCATGGAAATCCAGGGACTTGTTTTTAAGGGCTTGGGGTCGTGGTGGGTTAACCCATGAGAGTCCAGTCTATGTGAGGCTTGGAGGTTGGGGAGGGCTACTCCATGGCCTAGTGTAATAGAGAGTTGCTGGGTAAGGAGGGGAAGAAAGTAATGTGTTGGTGTTGTAATTTCACACTGTTGAGTGTTCTGATACTGTTTAGTTGCTTTAAAGTTTGTGAAGTACAAATAACCCTGTAATTTTGGATGAAATGCATTATAAATTTCAAATAATGAACACCTTCGTTTTTGAATTTAAATACATAACACTTTCTTTTCTAGATTTTTAAAGAAATAACTTCTTTTCTGAATTAAAATAAATAACACTTTCTTTTCTGGATTTTAAATAATTCCTTTTCTAGTTTTTAAATAAATAACCATTCCTTTTTCTAAATTTAAATAAATAAACCTTCCTTTTTAAAAATTTAAATAAATAATCCTTCCTTTTTTTAAAATACATAAATAAATGAACCTTACTTTTTATTAGATTTCAATAAATAACCATTTCTTTTTTTAAATTTGAATAAATAACAATTTCTTTTTTTAAATTTGAATAAATAACAATTTCTTTTTCTTAATTTAAATAAATAAACCTTCTTTTTTCTAAATTTGAAATAATGACCCCTTTTTTTTTGTGTGCTGGTGGTGTTACCACAGGTTTGTGTATGCGTCTAGTGTGGTTGGGAGTCATAGACTCTTAAACTGCCGCTGGATAGCTATATTCATAGGTGAAAGGAAAGCTGAGTCTGTAAGTCTTTCCTTCCAGTACATAGCCTCTACACTAACAAGACTTCTACAGTGCCTCCCCGTGACAGCACATGGTAACTAGGATCTAGTGTCCTAGGCTTTACTGTAGAGGATCTCGGAGTAGCAAGGTCCCTAGAGATAAAGTGTGTAGGCTGATCGACATGCGGACATCCCTACACTCATCAACCTTGCCCCAGTTATGGGTTAAATAGCCCGCTGGATATGGTCATGACCGCCTTCAAAGGATGTCTAGGAGAAGAAAACTCTGATATGAAATTTTTGGTAGATTTGACTCTTCAGCCTTGGTCTGCAAATTGATCTAAATGAAATAAAGCTTGAGTAAACATTCTCTGGTTCTTCAGGTTTGGGATTGAGAGATATGCCAACAACCTATCCTTGTAAAAAGGAAGAATGATTATATACTGATTAATCTCCCAGATGAGGAACATCACAACTGGGTCTGCATGAAGCTTTAACATTCGAAAGACAAGGTAAATATGCATAAGGTACATGTAGTAGATGTCTAGTCATTTCATTTCAGCAGCTATGAACAAGTTCGCATTTTAGTGTAAAAAAGGGAGAAAATTTCTAAGGGAGAATCTGACACTGAACCAGAAAACCAGATTGAGTAACTAACCCAATAAAATAGAGAATTTTTAAAACATGGTGCTCCTGAAAGAAAAGCAAGGGTACAGTTCCTGTACCACAGTATCACAATTAACAGTTATGACCAAAATACGTATTACATACATTATGTAAATACTTTTACATTAATATTATACATGTTATAAATGAAAATGCTGTATTTACTATACTAAAATAAAATTCAATGTATTGAAAACTCACCACACTATTCTCTCCTCTCTCTCTTTCTCTTTCTATATATCTTCCTCTCTCTCTTTCCAGTGTTCAAACTGCTCTTCTTATATTTGTATTTAAAAAAAAATTGCTTCCTATTATTGAAAGATGTATTGATAAGATAATATCTATATGTTTATATATTATATATTGCAATAATATTTGTGTATCATCACATACATCTAAACAATTACATGTATATTCATAACAATTTGATATTTACACCTGGCCCATTGGACCTATATGTCACTTTAGCAATAGTATATCTTATTTATCTGTATTAACTGCTATGATTTAGATGTTGATAAAATTGACTAAATTTCAATACATGTATAAAATCGAATAAGATGTGGTAATTAATTGTCAATGAGACAACTGACTCCACCAGAGACTAAAAGATATACAAGTTAACAACTATTGGTCAACATACAGCCTTCAATAAGTGTTTTTACTACCATCACAGTTAAGGATTCAGTTTTTTTTCCAGTTATCCTGGATATTTATTGAAGTAAAATCTAAGGAAAGTAGGACCTGGATGTAAAATAATATCAACTTTGAGGTATGTATGTTGACGGTAACAAAATCCTTGTTCAAGGTAACATTAAAGATAATGAACGGTTCTAGTTTATTGCTTCTATAATAATACAATACCTAATAACAGATATAGAAATATGAAGATGTGGTATGATTGCATTTTAGAAACTCTCCAAAAAACCAAATGACATATAAATTATAGCTATAGGTCACAATTCTGCCTTCAAAAATGAGTAAAACCCATACCACATACATGTTACGTTAGCTATAAATTGGCCAAAAAATGAAAATTGTAAAAAAATTCAGTCGAGAAAACAAACTGCCTAATTCATGTCCAAAATAATGAACAAAACAAAATATGTTACACAGCAACAAACCATTAACCACTGAATAACTGGCACATACAGAGTGTGGTCAGGGGTTTAAACTAGTTTGAAGGCGTATTGTCCTTATCCATCAAATCTTTGGTTGAATGAAAATTTTAATCCATGGTGCCTGAAAAAATTGACATGTTTATTTTAAACAAATCTGAAGCAAAATATAAGTACAATGGTGGCATTTCATACTTAAGGTGGTATAGGTCTAAAATAAAAATGATAGAAATTGTTCATACTTTGCCAAAACGTTGTATCTATTGATACATGTTGAAAAAATATAATAAAAATGGTAGGTCACCGGCCGCATTTCTCAAGCTACAGGACGGGACAAAATCACACATTTTGTATGGATTATACAGGAAAAAACACCATTTTGTGATTAGAAACTAAACAAAAATGATAGAATTGTTAAATACTTCAGGAAAAGATAGCTTTCAGACACTGCTTTGAGAATATCAAAAGAAAAGATAGGGTCACCGTACGTTTTTTTCCGGCTAAAATACAAAATAGGAAATTCCATACAGAATCCTTCAGAAAATGCACTTTTTTAGAGTTACCTCCCCTTAAAATGCCAATTAAAAAAAAAATAAAAACAACCAAAAATAATTAACATTTGCAAAAATATCAATATTTAGAAGTTATATTCTTATAAATTGGTACTTTTAAATGAAAATGTACATTAAACATCTGCATTCCTGCATCAAATTTTGCTAACTTGATGGAAAATCTGGACCCTTGATTCTCTGTTTTTTTACAATCCAAGATGGAGGAAGACACCCATACCACCTTAAGATGCCATAAGATTTGATACAATTCTGAACTGCTTTATATGAAGAATTTCTTCAGCCTCTGTCTCCTGGTTACTCCATATATGGATACAATGTAAATTTCTTCTGACATCAACATTATATATATATAATTTTTTGTGAATTTTAGTTTACATGTTTTGAAATGAAATTTTATTTCTATTTGTAGACAAAGCGTGCTTGTTAATTTAAAAATCAACTGAAGCAGAAGAATGGATTCTTGTTTGATCTGAGGAACTTGGAAACACTTATTGACAAAAAAATATGTAGTAATACAATTATGTTTACTCTGAGAGATAGAATGAGGGGAGAGCCAGTTGTAAAGATTTATTCTTTTAAACCAGATATATTGATTACTTTCGAATTTCATAGGCCTACAGTTCCCCCTAAATAGTCTTAATTAATACATGTACTAGGTGTTTTTAATGTAAGACTTTGATGTGACTTGTGAGAACAACCAGCTGCCATTTGGTAAAAATTAATTTTTATGCCCTTTAAGTTGGGGGGGGGGGGGCATATTGTTTTACTCCTGTTCTAACTTCCTACTGTCCTATTATGAGTAAATAAATATAAGAAGATGTGAAATGTTGACAATGAGACAACTCTTCATCCAAATCACTACAGATAATTCCAGATAACTACTCCTAGAGTTTAATGAGTTATCTCCCATATTTGAAGGTACTTTTGGTAACAGTATTTTGTGATAAGGCTGATGCAAATAGGAGACAACTCTTAATTTTTTTTAAAAAGATTTAACTTGTTTTTGAATTTAACAAACTAAGCATAAGTTGTGAGAAGTGGAAACTAGCAGGCTGAGATTTAGGGTTAAGGGGTGGGAATACACTGCTTACAATGCTTATCTCTTCATATGAGCTAGTTTGTTCACTGCATGGAAGGCCTGCAATAAATAAGAATGTATTGGTTTACTTATAATTGTTATATATTTTATGTTAAATATGTTATATCAGATGTAAATAAAGTAAGATGACAGTATTATTTAGAGCTCTCTGAATAAAATCAGCTTGTAAACATAAGTCTAGATAATGCATAAGTGGTTTGGTCTGACATGGTGGATTTCAAATTATATTTACGTCATCATCATCTCCAAAGTGTTTCCATTCTCAATTTTATCTGATATTAAACGCTCCTTCCTCACAATCATGACTTCATTTTTAAGTTTAATGAGTTATCTCCCATATTTGTAGGTACTTTTGGTAATAGTATTTCATGATAAGGCTTATGCAAATAGGAAACAACTCTTATTTTTTGTAGAAAAGATTTTTTTAACTTGTTTATGAATTTAATGGTAAATCTTGTGACTTTGTAAATTTTATCTCAGCTTTAAAACAATATCTAACACCCTGCCCATGAAATTGAATGTTGCTCCTCGTGATTTTAGCCAGTGAATTCTTTGCAATAGTTTAAAAGAAATGTCAAATAGTATTTCATAATGCATTTAAAAGAATGGTATATTTTATAGAATGCTAATATTGTTTTACTTGTATGTTTAGTAGTCACAAAAAAATGTAATATATTTATATATATCATTGTTTGTATTGTATTATGAAAAAATTATTGATGTTGTAATGTTTATTGCCCTTTGGGGCCCATAATTGGAAAATAAAGTATCTTATCTTATCTTATCTTATCTTATCTTATATTTGTTTTACTTTTTTTCAAAAAAATGATTGCTACATTAATCATTTCTCATTTTAATAAATAACTTAATTTGAACTTTTTTTTGTTTCTTAAAATGATATTTAGAACAGCTTTTTTAAAATAAGCTTGTTTCAGTTATTTTGAGTTTTCATCCCTGGCTGGGTCAGACCACACAAGACGAAAAGCTGGTATTTGCTATGTATCTGCTTGGTACAACAAAATTTAGGAGCAATACATACTTAAGAGACTGGTTGGCTTGTAATAATATATCTGGGTATATTGATTCCTTCAGAATAATATTTTAGTGTATATTGATTCTATAGATATAAGAAGATGTGGTATGAGTGTCAATGAGACAACTCTCCATCTGCTGAATTATGTTTTGGGGTATGGTGATTTCCTGTCGGTTTTGAGGTTCACTTTAAATTCAATGGTAATCATTTCGAATTGTTTTTTGCTTGTTTTTTTTTTTTACATAGATCAGGCCATAATGGATTCTGCATTTGAAATTGTATCATGTTTTGTTATATTGGCCCTTTTAAAACTTGCCTTGCAGTTACTTTTAACACCTACATCATGAAATAAGTACCTACTAATTTGTACTACTAGTACATAGTAATAACACTGTCTGTCATCTGACTCTTGTGTAACCTCGGATCAAGAAGATCGTGACCTGTTATGTTTTGTGCACAGTATACCTTTAAAATGAAGGTACATTATCATTAGACAATAATCAACATTTGATAGTTATTTCAAAGCTATATGGAAGGTAATCTGACTAGCATTTGTATGACATAAATGTGTCATTTTTCATACAAAGACTTGCAAGGCAAAAAGAAGAACCATATTGCATTAGATACCATAATCGTTTATTGGGAAAGACTGTACTTTGACATTTTCATAGCTTTCTTTTGGTTTTACTCTATTGTTGAGTTACTGTCGCATTGTATTTACCCAAACGGTGACATATTCTTGGATCCTTTTGAAAACCTTCAAGGAAACCAACTAAAACTGGACTACTGAGTACATTTGGACTTTAATCAAAAAAATATATCACTTCTTACCACAGGAAACTTGGATGCAATGTTTTTATTTTAATTATTGTGGTAGGTTTTTCAGTAGTTATTTTATAACATAACATATCAGTAATAGCATTGGATACTTGATTACATGTATGGGAAGTTAAGTCGCCATCTGTGTTGCGGGTTCACAGATACTATACCTTCCATTTAGGTATAGTAACGTCCCCACCATACATATCAAGTATCTGCTAATACTGATATGAACTGAGTGAGATAGATCACTCAGTTGGACCGTGACCAAAGTCTGTTGACTTGGTCAGACAGCGACCGAGTCGTTGGTCTAATCCTTTCCTTTGTACCATGCATGAACTGAGTGAGCTCGATCACTCAGTTCGATTTTAATTGGGGATGTTTTTAATTTTTATCCAAATTTTAATCGGGGATGTTTTAAATTTTTATCCATATTTTAATTGGGGATGTTTTTAACTTTTATCCATATTTTAATCAGGAATGTTTTAAATTTTTTATCCATATTTTAATTGGGGATGTTTTTAACTTTTTATCCATATTTTAATCAGGAATGTTTTAAATTTTTATCCATATTTTAATTGGGGATGTTTTTAACTTTTTATCCAAATTTTAATCAGGAATTTTTTTAATTTTATTCATATTTTAATTGGGGA